>NW_018164709.1:69909-75938 GCF_001263595.1 Phalaenopsis equestris | reverse complement strand
CAGTTTGACTTCATCTTTTTCAAAAATAAAATTTTTTTAAAAAAACATCCTTCCGAAGCGGGCAACGGGATTTCAATTCCGATGACCGACAGCTTCTTACGGGCAAACCCCACACCAAAAATAGTGCCGACAAGCATCAAGCATGGGCTTAAGCTCTTAAGTTGTCATGCATGGATTTAAATGACCATGAGTTTAGGTCATAATTTTAGGGCTTGAATCCTAGGTTTAATGAGTCCTAATTTTCATTCTTTTAATTAATTAAATATTCAATTAATTAAAAAAATTGAAAATTTGACCAAAAGACCATGAATTGACCAAAAATACGAAAATGTAATTTGGACTCATTAAGAACCCAAAAATATATATTTTAAAAATCTTAATAATAAAAAATTAAGTTGAATAAAAAATTTAGGATTAAATAATCTCAACTTTAAAATGAGCAATTTACTTTTTACTTTACTTTTGTTGCATGACCTTTTGGCTAGATTTAAAATGGATTTGCATACGATGAACATATCCCAAGACATCCCTAATAGGGCTTTGACACTTAAGTTAATTTGTGGATAATTGCATCATGTTGCATGTCATGAGGAAGTTGTTTAGCACGAATAGGGTGTTAAAGGCTTCCCCGACCCAAAAGGGGGTGTAATTCTTTTGTGAGAGTGTTTTGGCTTTGTAGCCGAACCTATCATTTTTCTTCCATTCTAGCGGCATTTTTGTCATTTAATTGATAAGTCCCACCTTTTTTCTATTCCACCTCTTAGAGAGTCATAAAAAATAGAGGTTTTTTTCCTCTAGTCGTAGGGCTACCAGGATTGTCTTGGATGACAAAATTCTTAGATTGCTGACAGAGGAACCCTAGTCGGGTTGTGTCAACTATCTTCATGACTAGATAGACTTAGGGTCTCCATAGCTTGAGATCACAGATCCATAATATCCTGACCTGGATACCTCTACGTGCTTAAGTATTCCTTCCATTCATGTTGATAACTCTTTTGAGCTCCTTCATCGTTTTTTAATAAAAATCATTCATATTATTTTGTGGGCATTGCATGCCTAGGCGTCGCCGCCCGTAGTGTATACAATGATTCATACTTTGCCATATGGCCTGGTATAGGCGTCGAAAGCATATGGATTCTCCCTCTTGAAAAGATAAAAATCCTTTGGTTTCCTAAATAACTAGATTTCATAAATATTGTAAGTGAGTTCTTTTTTGTCGAGAGTATTCTTTGGCATTCCCAAAGATGTAATTAATCAAAGGATTATGTTTCCTTTAAGAGCTGCTCTTGACCCAAAACAACCACAGAAACATGATTCTCTGGTTGTGGATTGCTTTCATAGGGTTTTTTTGGATATGCCTTGAAGTCGCTTCGATCCAATCTCATTTAAGAAGTGCGCTCTTGAACTACCGTGTGAAGGTTATCTTATGAAAATTCTTCATGTTCTTTTTAATTGTTTGCCTATTTTTATTGTATTTTCTTTCTTCCTGGTTCCTCTCCTATCTGAATCTAATTGTTTGCCTATTTTTATTGTATTTTCTTTCTTTCTGGTTCCTCTCCTATCTGAATCATCTTTGAGATTCAAAAGAGAGATTTATTTGGAAAGAGGACTATACGACAATGATAAGACAAGTTGACGACTCCAAAAGTTACAAAAAGAATGAAAACACCCAGGCCCTGAGATTCTTCGGAATATCAAAAGAAAAGGGAACAGGAGAAGTAGAAACGATGCTTGGACTGTGGAGTCATTGGAGCCTCCAAGCACACTAGCGGGGCGCTCCGACACATAAAATACAAGCAGAAGTTGGTAAGATTTTATTTTATTTTAAATATTACTATAAATCAAACATATACTCTGACAATTTCATTACATTGACGGACTATGGAGTTGGTGAGAGCCATCCGCTGTCGATGTACAAGAGTGCACATATAAGAGGTAGTCGGACCAATCGTGGATCAATGACAGGTCTCAGGTGACCCAAGTAACTCATGAGCTAAACTAGTTTGGTGTTTATTCATGCTCTACGTGTATGTGACTAATTTCTTATAGAATAAATTCCAACATTTGAAGGAGAGCCGATCTCAGATGTGGGGCAGTATTATAATCTGAGATCATGATCCATTCAAATAAGACCTGTGAGGGAGACTGTCGAAGGGAAGAAAAAGAGGTGAGTCTACGGGCTTGAGTCTCAGGCTTTCACCTACGACACTCACCCCTCCACCAGTGCATCTGCGACATCTACCGCATATGATGAGGAGGTCTCTAGGCATGTTGTCACATTCACTGCTGAGATGGAGGCCCACTTCGACCAGATGGAGGCGTTTCTACAAGAAGTGAAGCAGCAAAGGAAGCAACCATTGATTGAAGAGGACTATGATGATGATGCAAGAGACGATGATTAGCATAAACTTTTTTTAATTGTATGTGATTTGTTAAACGTTTGCATTGATATTCTTTTTTTTGAAGAGCTATGCATTTATATTTAATTATATGTGTTTTGTTTAATTTTCTATTTGATTGAAAGCTTTTACTATTGCGAATTTACTCTGCCAAATGTTCCGATTGAATAAAATGTGTTATGTTTTTTGTATTTTTTATGTGTATTGATTTTAGGTGTGGAAATCGTAGCTATAAAAAAAAAAGGATCTTTTTTTTGCTAAGGGTTTTCGACGGCTTACAGTCGATTTTCTGACAACACATCGAGTAGTTATAGTGAAAGCCGATGACTTAAACTATTAGTTATATTTGCATCACCTAACCGACGAGAAATGGACGGTTTAACTTTGATATAAACCGAAAGATAACCGACGACCCAAACGTTGATTAATATATCGACAGACAATGACAGATAACCGACTACTCCTACTGCATCGCATTAATGTTGCCTGCATGGTTTAACTTTGATATAAACCGAAAGATAACCGACGGCCCACACGTTGATTAATATATCGACAGGCATTGACAGATAACCGACTGCTCCTACCGCGTCACCATAATGTTGCCTGCTACGCTTAACCGATGGGGAAACCATCGATTATTTCCAATGGGTAGCTCATCGGTAATCAGAAATCGATAACAACCAATGGGTACCGCGTGCTTATTGAGTTATGCAAAAGCGATAATCAATGTATGTAGGAAAATCATCGATAAATAAAAGTCATAGGAATTATCACCGTTTTCTAAATTACAAATAAACATTTTTGCTACTACCTTTAAATAGTTAGTAAACCGTCGGAAATGTAATATCCAACAGTTTTTTCCAGTAATAACTCACGGACTGCGATCTTCTGAAAGTGCCTAAATTTTCGTAGTGATCCTAATATCCCAACATTACTTAATTATATTGATACCATTTTGTATGATTATTCTTAAATAACTTATATATTTTTTTTTACCGGAATAACGTTAATTCTTTTATATATATATATATATATATTTCTTTGTTAATTGGGTTAATCTGCCAAAAAAGGCTTTTGATTCCTTAACTCCTAGAAAGGATTATTGGTACCAATTTTTGAATTCTAACTTAACCTCAAGCCTCTAAGCATCAAAATATTTTTATCATTAATTTTCCTCTTTTTTAAAATTTCTATTTTTTATTAATTAATCATTATTATTATTATTTTTTTCATTTATTTTCTTAATGTTTTCTTCATTTTTATTTTTTAATCCTATTATCATTTTTTATTTCTTTTTTTCTATAAATTTAACTTTTTTAAACACAAAATAAATTCCATTGAAAATAGTGAAATCAAGTTTATACAAAAGTAAGATTCATCAAATGATTAGGTGAAATTTCTAATAATATTCTTGAGTGCTTGATTTGGGTTTCCATAAACTCATATCAATATGCTCTTGGTATTGTTAGGATCAACTCATTTGAATGCTCATTTTGATGAGAACATCATAGAGATAAGTTTTAGAAGACAAAAAATCTAATTTATTTTTTAATTATTTAAGAGCTTTAAATATTTAAATATTAATATAACCTTCACACTCGACCGCATGAAATTTTTTTTTGCATTTATTTGTTTGTTAAAACTTCATTGGAATGATTTTTTTTTTGCTGATCCATTTGCCATAGTTTTTGTATCGTACTAAAATCTTCCAAAAGCATAATTTTTTTAAAGATATTAGATAATTTTTATTAATAATTTTTTTCTAAAAAATGTTATCTTCCTATAGCTGGTTGATGACATATGTCAAAGATGATGATAATAATGTTCAACATAGGCGAACAACAGATATTGAGCCCCAATTCGTAGAGTTCTAACTCATTTTAGTTCTATAATCATAGCCAAATTATAGGTTTATGAAGTAAAGACAATATTGGATTTGTTGGGTTAGTCCCAATTGATCATAAATATTGTGTAGGCATCATAGTATCTTAATGATATCATAAGTGAGTGATATTAAGCTTATAAATTTTATCTTATTGAGGCTCTTATTTAAATGATATAGACGAATCATTTAGAGGTTGTTTTGTTCAAATCTTTATGTGGAATTTCTATAATAATATTCTTGAGTCCATGATTTAAGTTTGAACTCAAATTAAATTTTTTTTGCTATCGTTGGGTTCATGTCAATTAGATGCTCATTTTGATTATAACATTGTAGAAATAAACTTTAGATTATCTAAAAATAAATACTAATAATTTTTATTTAAATATTTAACACTGCTTTTGCAAAAAAATATGCCCAATTAACACTCTTTTAAATTTAACTAACCTAATTACTCACATTAAAACAAAACAATCACATGACAATATGTCAACCCAATTGCCATCATATTAATCAAAGCATCCACAATCCATTTCATATTAAAAACACATTATCACTAACATAAATCTCAAAAGCTCATCACAACAATAAGTCATCCTTTGCTAAATCAATCCATTCTCCCATCCCCTTTCTCCCATCCCCTTCACAAAGAACAGAACAAACTTCCAGGACTAGCCAAGAATGCAGCTTCCCCAAACCCCTTGCTCTCTTGAAATAGATTAGAGCTCAAAATATCCAAAACAGAAGGAGACAAAAGACTAGGAGAAGATAATTCTAAGGCTTCTTCATAACTCTTTGGCATCAGATCCACTGTAGCAGAGTCTGCAGAAGAAGAAGAAGAAGAAGGATTGTTATTAGCAGCAGAGGCTTGGAAGCCTGTGAGACGCTGAACGAGAGCCATGAACTCTTTTGGATTGGTGTGGATGATTTTGGGAGAGACTGCATGGATTATTATGGGAGATCTACGTTGATTATAAGGCTTGATGATCTTGTGGGAGTTTTTGTGGAGCTGAAGAGGAGAAGGACGAGGTCCATGGAGTTGAAGTTTTTGCTTCAACGATGGCTTTTCTCTGGGGTTTAGAAAGAGATCCATGAACGTGAGATTATGCAGCCAATTGATGGAATTGATTGGTGCGTTGAAACAGTTGTGGAGATGTAATTTATAATGGAAATGAATGGTAAGTTGTATTAAAATATTGTACAAATGTATGTCATGTACATTAATAGTTGATTAGATTAAACAGTAGATGTGAATTATAGCTGAAAAAAAGAATAGAACTTGACAAGTTGAAGAGTTGCCATGTTTGTTTGTTTGAACGAGGGAGTGATAATTGGTTCAGAGGAGTGACATGTGGATGGCGCAGGTGGCTCGACAAAGGTTAGCCTTTGTCAAACTTGGCTCTATATAACATGAGATGATGAGGTGATCGTAAAGATTCGATCTTTAATGGATGATGAAAATTAATGAATGTGTTTTGGACCTTCTATATGCGGAAAATATAACGTCCGAAGGATATATGAACGGCAAAAAAAACAAAAGTCCGAACGTAATAGCAGCTATTTACATGCATACCACCCAAATTGCTATGAAGTTGCATGTCTAATATAGATAATATAAAAACTTTACCTTTATTTCTTTTACACCAACCAAGTTTTTAATATAAATAAAAATGTAACTTTTAATATATATATATATATATTAGGATACTACGCAAGTATACGTATCGTTATTAAGTAATATAAGACTT
>NW_018164709.1:59892-69845 GCF_001263595.1 Phalaenopsis equestris | reverse complement strand
TATATATAGATATATATGTATGTATGTATGTATGTATATATATATATATGTATGTATGTATGTATGTATGTATGTATGTATGTATGTATGTATGTATATATGTATGTATGTATTTAGTATTTATTGAAGTTTAGGATTTAGCTATGTATGCAAATCTTCCATAACATTTTTTTTGTTGGAAATTTATATAGCTGGCATACAATTTATTTGCATGTGCATATCCCACACCTAGAAAAATTAAAAAAATTAAAATTTACATATTTGCATGTGCATATCCCACACCTAGAAAAATTAATATTTACACAAGTAGCACTTTTGTGCTTTAAAATATGAATGAAAATTCGTATTTCAGTTTTAAAGTGGAAATAGTTCTATTTTTAATGTGCTATTAAGGATTTGAGATATGCATATTAAGCCTGTGTTAGCACAAATCTCGAGGTTATCCCATGGTAGGCGAAGGAAGACAACATGGCATCATGGGGGCCAATCAGTTGTAATCCGATACTCACGCCTCTTCGGCAGACTCCTATAAACCAGGAGAAAAACATTTACCAAACGAATGGAATTTGATCGTATTCTTAGAAATCAACCCGTCGACACAAGACTCACACAGATAAATATGACACCTTTATCTACTTTGGCAGAATGAGCAAAGCGAACTGTATGACCTTGAAATAACTAGCTAGAACTTTCTGACCAATCTGCACAGAGGTGAATTTTTAACAAATAGTCAAATTGATAGTTTACACCGCGCCCCATTAAATAACCACCCGACCAAAAAATGAAGCAAGGCGGAAGGTCGACCGAGGCACCCAACTCTGTCCCAGACAACTTACCATGGTTCCGACCCTGTCTGGCTGTGAGCATACCCAACATTGTCTGGCTGGGAACCTACCTGACATTATCTGACTGGGGGCTTATAGGCCCAGTTTGCCCGAGAACTTTTAGGGTTTCGGCTTTGTTCGGTTGGAAATCTTGAAGGCTCTCGACTTAATATTCTTGTATGGACTAAAATACCCTCGTTGTATCAACATATACTATAGGTACAATGTGTAATTATACATTCTCCCATCCCTATAAATAGGGGTCCATTTCATGAATAAATGTTACGTAAATTTACTATTCTATAATGTGTTTTTGATCTCCTTGCTCACTCTCTCTCTCTCTCTCTCTCTCTCTCTCTCTCTCTCTTTAGTGCTCTATTCCTTAGACGTGTCTCCCAGATAATTTTTTATTCAACATCCTAAAATGTGTGGTGAGTGTGGAGTCATGTTGCTGATAAAAAGAGGAGCATCAATCATAGAGATAAGAGAGTAGTTAGAGAGAAATAGCAATGTAGAACTCGCACGAGGACATAGAGGAACACATGCAATAATGTATGCAGGAGACAAGGACTTAGATCATGGAGCATGTGTCAGGTCATATAGCAGAGGTCTTAAGGGCTTTCGCAACCCTAGCGTGAAGTTGAGTCCCCCAAGATCAAAACTTACCTCAGAAGGTCACACCGGTGTACAACAATAGAAGAATGAACAATGAATGACTTGTAGTATCAGGATAACGTGATATTCAGGCAAGTGGAGAAATAATACTTAGGTGCACCAAAACAACACGACAACTGAAGAATCATTTCTTCCTTCACGTCTTTAAAGCTGAACCCCAAAGAAGTTTAAGCTTCAAATGTTGAATGCCTATTGGGGGTGATTAGATCTTAATGCCTACATTGCCTCACCTGAATCGACAATGTGCCTACTGAAGATCTCAAATGTGTTCAAGTGTCGTTTGTTCTTTACCACTCTAATGTCATCATCGTTGAAGTGGTTCCACTCGCTATCGCCAGAAACATCAGCAGCTTTTAGGACCTCCAAAAGCTATTCTTAGCACATTTTGTGAGTACCCAAGCACCAAAAAAGAGGTTGTGGGCATTGTGATAGATGATGTAGGAGCCAAATGAAGCCCGCACTCTTATATCCTTCATTTCTAGAAGGAAATGCTGGAGGTAAAGGACTGTTGAACAAACAACAAACCTTGAAGTAGAGCCTGAAGTCAGAAAGATTTTGTTTTTACCCTAGCCTACAAGAAACTAAGGGTTTAGCGGAGTTGCTGGACATAACCAACAAGTACATGCTCGCCGAGGAGATTACTCCTAGACCGGAGCCAACAAAATGTCAAGCCCCAAAAAGGGCTCCATTGAGTGGTGGGTCAAAGCCGAGGGAAGACCACTGATCACCTGTCAGGCGTCAGTTGAAGAAGGCCAATCCTCTCGCAGTAATAGAAGATTCAATCAGTTTGACCATTAGAAAAATTTGATGAGGAATCGTTGCCCGTGGCCTGCTTGATATTATGAGAGGTCGACATAGCTTTATGAGGAGCTGTACAGTGAGTTTAGAGACACACAGTTTACCCTATTGAGGTTATCAATGGAAAAGTTTGTAGATGCTAACCAAGAAAAGGAATGCATTAAGTAAGCCACACCAATGAGGCCAGAGCATTCTCCGAGATGTGAAGAAGCATTGTAAGTACCATCGGATAACAACCATGAAACGGACGAATGCAGGCACCTCCAGAACCTCATTGAGGAATTGATCAAGGCAAAGAAGCCAAATGAGTTTGTAGCCCAAGGACAACTAAGTCAGAAGAATGGAAAGGCCCTAGTAATAGAGGCTTCTCGAGGACCCATCTAGATGATTGTCGTTCACATGGCCGGTATAGTCCCAACCATTCTATGATGAACAAATTTTTCATAGTAGAACTCGTAGAAGTGGACCAGGACCTAGGAGCTGTGCAATCTCATAGTCGTGCAGAGCAGAGGGAGCTCCCCTCCCATCACATTCATGGATGATGACCTTCTCCAACGAGGAAACCCTTACAACATAGCTATAGTTGCAACAAGGATAATAAGAAACTTCCAAGTTTGAAGTATTCTCATCGACACTGATAGCTCTGTGAACACACTGACCAACTAGTAGCACTAGCCTACCCATTGTATCATTTTCTAGGTGAGAGGAAGGAGGTGTTGGGGTTAATGACACTGGCAGTCAATAGGGAGAAGGGGAGAAGCAATTCATGAAGAGAGAAGATTTTTGATAGTCGACTACCCTGCAACCTACAATGTCATCTTCAACTGCCCATTACTGAATTACTTCAAACGTGGGATCCAACTTCCATGCTGCAGTTAAGTTCCTGGGAAATGAGGAGGTAATCACTATCGGAGGAGACTTAGAGCAGTCACGAATTTGCTACCTTTGAGCAGTAGGAAGCATGGACTAGAAGCAGCTTAAGCTATACAAATGGAGGGAAGAAGGCCTCAAGACCAACAAGACAACCCTGGAGATTCTTGTATCGGATAATAGACCCAGTAATTATATTATGGTAAGTGATAATTTTGTTGAAGAATGTAAGAAGCTAGTGATTCAAACGCTTCGGGACTACCTTTATGCCTTTACATAGTCTGCTGCAGAGATGCAGAGATACTGATTGAGATCACTTATCATGAACTAAAGTGAGATCCACCATCCGGCCTATCAAAAAGAAGATAAAAAACTCAAAAAAAATATTGGTTGGACCTATCAGGTTGTTTTGAAGTTGAAGGAGGAAAAATAAATTACGAAGGTTCAATACCCAACCTAGGTCTTAAACGTCTTCATGGTCCAGAAGGATAACGAAGAAAGGTGGATGTGTGTGTACTTCACAAAATTAAATGTTGTCTACCCAAAAAAAAAAATGCTACCACTTGCCGAAAATTAATGTCCTGGTGGATACAATTTTGGGTCATTCCATGATGAGTTTCTTGGATGCTTTCTATGCCTACCACTAGATAAAGATTCACCTAACTGATGCAGAGAAGACATCCTTTATTACTGTTAAAGGAGTTTTTTGTTTTAATGCAATGCTCTGTGGGATTAAAATGTGGGGGCAACATACCAACATTTAATGGATGTAATCCTTAACATTCAAAAGAGAAAAACATTGAAGTCTTTGTCAATGATATCATTGTGAAAATTCGAATGACAAAAAAAAAAAAATAAAGGAAACCTTCCAAACCTTAAGAAAATATGATATGTAATTAAATCCTTTAAAATGCACATTTAGAGCTTCAACCGACAAGTCCTTAGGTGGCCTTCTAACTCTCAAAGGCATAAAAGCCAACAGAGTTAACATCCAAGCACTAATTGACATGCCTCCACCATGAAACACCTGATAAGTTTAAAAAATAATTGGTTTGATAGTAGCTCTCAACCAATTCATCTTAAGGTTGGCAATAATTATGCAACTTTCTTCAAGTCCCTCTGAGAACTGATAGTTTCAATTGGACAGATGAGTATTATTGAGCCTTCCAAAGCTTAATGGATTCCTTTGCTTAACCACCACTCCTCCAAAATCTTAAGCCAAATAAAGAACCTTCACTATACTTAAGAGTGGGAGCTGAGGTGATTGGTTTGGTACTAGTCAGAGAAGATTCAGGAAGACAATCCCCTATCAACTACACCTATAGCATTCTCTGAGGAGAAGAGGTCGGGCATCCGATTATAGGAAACTAACATTTGATCTAATTGTGTCAGCCACAGGTTGGTACCTTATTTCCAGATGCATCCCATTTGCGTGATTTTGGATCACCCGTTGAAGTCAGTGCTCACTTTACCTGAACACTCCAGCTGGCTACTCAAGTGTGGAGTAGATCTGAGTGAGTTTGACACATCCCCCGGACGATCATAAAAGCACAGGCTATTGCAGCCTTCCTGGTGGATTTTTTTAAGAGGGGGGGGGGGGGGGGGGGAAGGAGAAGGTCAAAGCAATCAATAAGAGTGACACTTATATATGGATGACACCTTAAAAAGAGATAGAGCAAGATTAAAGCTTGCTTTGAGTAGTCCCATAGGAGAAAACTTATAAAACTCAGTGGCATTAGAGTTTAAGGTGATGAACAACTAAGTAGAGTATGAAGCTCTAATTGTCAGCTTGTGTCTATCCAATGAAATGGGTGTCCATGTTCTAGTTGTGAAGTTAGACTTGCAACTAGAAGTAAATTGAATAAATAGAGAATTTGAGGCTAGAGCTGAAGAAACAATGAAATACCTAAACAAAGCCAAAGCAAAAATCTGGAAATTCGTACAAATCCAGATTGAACACGTCAGGAGAGAGGAGAGCTAGTGCCATACTTACTATCCATATGAATTCTCTTGGGGAACGAAACGCCATAGATACTCATCTAGTAGGTTGTCAAAAAGATTGAAGCAATGGTGGTGGAAGATGGAGAGGCCAAGTGTTGGGTAGAACCCAACATCAAGTATTTAGAAATGGGAGACATTGTAGAGGAGGTCGCGAACCACAGAAGATTTAAATTCAAAGTCGCACAATATTTACTGAAAGAAAGGATGCTCTTCCAAAAATCTATAATGTCATTATACTTGAGGAGCATAAGGGAAAGCGAAGTGGAAGACATCCTTTGGAGGTTCACTTCGGGTAGTCTGGGAGCCACTCAGGATGGAAGACGATGGCTTACCGAGTCCAGTGACATGGGTATTTTTGGTTGACACTGCTAAAGGATGCTGAAGCAATATCCATAAGATGTGAGCTGTGCTATAATTACAGTCAGTTACAACATCAACTGACCCAAAAAATTTAACCAATCATCAGCCAATGACCATCCAGATTCGAGGGTTTGTATATTCTGAAACCATTTCCAACATCTAGGGGACAACATCACTTCCTCTTACTAGTAGTAGACTATTTTTCAAAGGGTTTTGAGGCAAAAGCTCTTACCAAGATCACTATGAATGTCATCCAAAACTTTATCTTAACTGACTTGATCTGCCATTATGGCTTATATTTGATGATCATTATAGATAATTGGACACAATTCACGGGCAATAAGATCTAAAATATCTATCAAAATTAGCAAAATTTTCCTTGGTTCATCATCCTTAGACCAATGGCCAGGCCGAGGCAATAAATAAAACCATTCTCAATCTATAAATAAAGAATGTAGAAGGGGTAAAAGGTTGCTTGGTGAATGTCCTTTTTTCCATTTTGTGGGTTTTCTGCACTACTCCATCAATTGTAACCAGTCAGACATTGTCTGTGCTCTCACATAGATTAGAAGCCATGCTGCCAGTTGAATACAATTATTATAGCCAAAAGAGTCCTCACAACTACGATGTTCAACGAAGGGGATCTATTGAAATGGCTAGAAGCAAACAATGTAGGAATGATGCTCACGCTAGTTCTTGTGGAAAAAGTTCAAGCACAGTCAGCTCTGAGACAGGAAGAAGTTAAGAGGAGAGTTGCCTGCTAGTACAATTGGCATGTTTGGGAGAAAGATTTATCTCCTAGAAATCTGGTACTGAGATGTTTGACCCTACAACATGTGGGCAAGCGGTTGGAAAGTTTGACCAAACATGGAGTGGACCCTACATCATTGAATGACATGTAGGATCTGAAGTGTACAAGCTAAAGACTTATACAAAGAATGATGTTGCCTAGACCTGGAGTGGAGACAACATGAAGAAATTTTTTTCATGAATCCAATTAATGCTTTATTTTGTACCAACAACCCCAGAAATGAAAAAAAAATTATTAGCTCATTTTTTCATTCGCAATTCAAAATTTTCTCCAATATTCCACCATAAAATGTGTACAAAATTAACGAAAACCATACTATGTTTATAATACTAACCATGCAGCAGCAACAAGAGCATTAGGTACACAATTACAGTTTAGTTATTGCACTTTTATTACTTTATTTTACTGTCACTTTACTTTACTATGCATGTTTTACCTGCAAAGCAAAAATATACTTTAAGAGAAATAATACACTTTTAAAACCCTTTGAATACATTTAATATACTTATTCTGAATTTATGACATTCTCTCGGATGAGGTAACTTACGACTGCTAACAAGAATTATTCGGTCTAAATGAGCTTAACAACTCTTTTAGACTAAGTAAATTTAAAAGAAAATAGTGATGCTAGGACGACAAAATTGTGGGATCTTGACCGCTGTCGCTTAACTTAAATTGAAATTCCTTCAAGACACTCTAATAATAAAACCTAACAATAACAAAACACGACATATAAACAACAAAACTTAGAGCTACCACTACAACAAGGAGCTTGTAGCAGGCTTTGTGGGCAACACGACGAGATCAAAACGCACAGAAGAACATCTTTGGAGAGCAAATGAGGTCTACGTCAGTTAAACCTTTCCTAGTTTAAGCAACAAGCAATAGGATTTCGAGGTTGTCTGCCTAGTGCGACATAAATCCTCACTTTATTTTAAGCTTTTGCATAATCATATTGTGCAATATAAGATCTAACTCTTTTTAGGATTCTGAGGTCGTCATTCGATATGACATAAATCCTCTTATCTTTCAGGTTATTTGAATGATCGGTTATCATGCAAATGTAAGCCCTAAATAATAGAATCTGTAGGATTGAAATATTTAAATTATGTCATCTTTGAAATTAATGCCAAATAATAGAATAACTTGGAAAGTCATTGAGGTTCTCTTCAAGATTTGTGACATCTTTTATCATTTCTTTCCTTTAGATTCGTAAAACAATTGCTCTTGTTTGATCCACTCCCATTTGATTTTTTTATGACCAATCTTGAAAACTAAAATTTAAAAACTTGAAGACAAATACCTCTGATCATTATCAAGAGTTTTTTTTAAGTAACTTCGGTCGCTTGGGATGTAATTAACTATAGAGGATTGCCTCTATAAGAAACTTAAAAACTCATGTAAAATAAATCTTATCTAATTCTTATATTAGATAGAAGAACTTGTCGGTCAACATACAAAAGGTTTTCAAACAAAATAAATGTCATAAATTTGTTAGTTTATGCAATCAAACACCGCTAACAAGAAATGTGTCTATTCCTATAGATAGGTGCACTTTTTGTGGTGTGGTTCTCGGTCATTTAAACTATTAAATGTGTGAGATCTTTTTGGTCTCATTTTCAAAATCAAAATATTATTCTCAGATAATCAAAATATTAAATGAAGTATTATTTTTGAGATAAAATAAAATTCCAACCGACAACATTGGATATCTAACATTCTAACTTCAAGGTTATATAAAAACCACCCAATATTCTTATTCATTACATGAGTAATACCTAAACTTCAAATTTAATTTGAGGATAGAAACCACACAATTCTTTTGTATTACACATCTAACACTTAAACTTCAATATCTTACACACAAACGACACAACTTTATATATAACATACATAAAAAACAAAACAAACGATTCTTATGCAATACATATCTAGCACCTAAACTTCAAAATCTACAAATAAACCACACAATTATTATTCCTTACATAATCTTCAATTTCCACTAGACATACAAATAATACAATTCTTTTACATTAACTATCTAATCCTTAACTTCCATTTTTACAAACAAACCATAAAATTCTTATGCAGTATATTTCTTACACCTATATTTCATCTTCAACATACAAACAAGAGAATTCTTAACTATTGAATACGTAAACATTAATATCTACTATACATACAGACCACACAATTCGTATGTATTACACACCTAACCCTGAATTTTAATTTTTACTTACAAACCACACATTTCTTATGCATTACATATCTTACATCTAAACTTCGTTTCCTACGTACTAACTACACAGTTATTATGTATTACACATATAAATCTAAGCCTCAATTTTTACTATACATACAAACTACACAATTCTTATGTATTAATCATCTAATCCTAAACCTCAATGGTTACATACACACCAAACAATTCTCACACATCACATTACTAATGCCTAAACTTTTTTATCCACATACAAACTTTACAACTCTTATATATTATATATCTAACACATAAACTTCAATCTTAACATACGAACCACACAATATTTATACATTACATATCTTATACCTAAACTTCAATTTGTTCAAATATACAAATGAACTACACAATTACTATGTATTTGGTATCTAAATGTAAACTTCATGATCTACTAACAAACCACACAACTCTTATATACTACATATCTAAACCTAAACATCAATAATGACATACAATACCAAATAACACGCCAAAGATTTTTGTGTAAGAAAAGTTAAAAAATATTAGATAACTATTTAATAATTCCAAAATTTCACAATTTGTAAAACTAACACTAAACTTATATTACCAGCCACAAAATTAAAAAAAAAAATAAATAATTTTAAGCAAGAGGCTTGTGTCCGGCTGGCTCGTTAAGTTAACAAGCCGAACACGAACAACACGAATGAATATTTATTCGTTCGTCTTCGGCTCGTTTTGGCTCGAAATACTGCTGATCAATTATATATAAATCTTTGATGAGTAGTATTTTTTAAAATTTTAATTAACTATAAGGCTACAAAGATTTATAATCAATTAAAAGTATAATGAAGAAAATAGAATAAAAATTATTAAATTAGATTCAAATGATCTTTTAAATCTTGCCCCAATCCTTAACATCTTATGACCACATGATTAGTGTTGTCAAAATGACTCTTTGTTAGTGAACAGCTCATGTTCGAGTCACTAAACAAACGAGCCGAACACGTACACACTATTTGAGCTCGAAATATAACCGAGTTGAACACGAGCTGAGCCCAGGCTCAGCTCAGCTCGTGTTCGGCTCGTTTACACCCCTAATTAGAACCAACTAATGACGGGCCATTTATTATTACAAGTTTATCCAATATAAAATATAAAAATAAACAAGGACTGCAGCAGCAATTAATTACTACAGATACAAACCCAAAGATAATTAAGGAATCAAACATATGGGATCTAAAGCCGGCTATTACTTCTCTATTGGTAGCCATTTGCTGCAGATTCCGCGCATTTTGCAGTTATTGTTTTGCTCGGAAGCATTTGTTAACTGTTTCTACTTAGGGTCCGTTTGGGGCAGCTTGTGCGTTTCAGGATAAGCTGCTTATCCTGAAAC
>NW_018164709.1:59255-59873 GCF_001263595.1 Phalaenopsis equestris | reverse complement strand
CAGGGCCCGCCCCGCGGCCTGCGTTTAGTGTAAAAACCCAAACGCAGTTTCTGATAAGCTGGCGAAAAGCGCAAACCAAACGGTATGACGGCGTTTTGAAAACGCCGCCCGCACTTATAAGCTGCCCCAAACGGAGCCTTAGACGGTATGTCTGCAGATTTACTGAATTTAATAATAATCTTGGGAAAAAAAGGAATAAAGGTATATGATGTTGAAGAGAAAGGGCCAACAAATAGTTCATCCAGGGTGCAGATTACATCAAATTTGTGTATATTTGAGTAATACTCATATAAATTATCGGTCATTGATTTTCCAAGTTTAAAAATGCATGCGACGGATGATAGCCTATGTATGTAGGGGTGTAAACGAACCGAACACGAACGAACAGAGCTTGTGTTCGTATTCAGTTCGTTTGAAATTTAGTTTGTTTGAAATAAGCTTGTGTTCGAAGTTGTTTGTGAAGTCACTGTTCGTGTTCGTTTATTAACGAACGAGCCGAACACGAGCTGTTCGCGAACGACGAGCCAGTTTGACATCCCTAATATTAAAATATATAGACAATATATTATATTAATTATATAACATATTGTATAAATATATAATATCTATATTAGTATA
>NW_018164709.1:57641-59155 GCF_001263595.1 Phalaenopsis equestris | reverse complement strand
TATTCACAAGAGAATATAAAGCTAGGTGATAGGGTATTTTATTTTAGGGGCATTTACATGCATACCCCTAATTCTTATGTATTTACATATCCACCACCAAAATTTTATTTTTTATAATAATATCATCTAATTTTTTCACATCACATGTAAAATACTACCATTTAATTTTAAAAAGTGAAATTCGAATTTCATTTATATATAAGGAGGTATATATATGTAAAAATTGAAATTTTGGTGTTAGATATGTAAATAAATAGGAATTCAGTGGTATCTTTACTCGAACCCATTACCTCTAAAGATAAGGGCCTAAGTGCCAAGTACCAAGTGCCGACCGCTATGCGAAATCAAGGATTGTGGAGAAGGTATTAAAAAAATCATGTGATTTAAGAAGCCAATCTTCCTTACTAATTGTAAGACAATAATATAAAAGGACAGCAAAATTTATATAACATCAATAAAAAAAAAAACATAATTACATATTGTAACATACCTCCCTGCATACAGGACATTTGGCCCCTCGAGGTGCTGATTTAGGGCCATCACAAATTAGAACTGATGCCGCAGCACAAACACAACTTTTGCAAAAAAGATGTCCACAGCCCAAAGCATATGAATTAAATACAGTATCCTACCAAAATAATCCCATTAAATATTCAAAACTTCAAAATAAATTTTCAATAAAAATGTCAAAAAACACTAAACGAATGAGGCATCATTTTCTAATAATTCCAAAATTACTAATTTAGAAATTGATTCTTGAGAAGGAGCACAATCATTGAACCATCATTTCTCAATATTGGCACGAAAACAAAAAAAAAAGGTTGTTCATCTAGGAAGGTAACTTAGTTTTTACACACACACAAGAGTGTGTTTATACATGCTATCACCTAAGAGCTTCTACTAGAGCATTCTTAGATCAAATGCGAAATGAATATATCCGTGTTAGGGTTGGTGTAGCTCCAGCGGTGGACAAGATTAGAGAGAGTCATCTTAGATGGTTTCGTCACATTAAATGTCGACCATCTAATGATCCATTTAGAAGCTCATGTCTTAGATTCGACATATCTTAAGAAAGGCAGAGGTTGACCTAAAAAGATTTGAGCATCTTGTATAAAAATTGATCTCAATCAATTAAAATTAAAGAAAAATATTACAATCAATAGGATGGAATGGAGAAAAAGGATCCATGTAGCTGACCGCACTTAGTGGGATGTCGGTCAACTTTTCGATTGATTAGATTTATTTGAAAAATAGGATATATGAAAATAATTTTTTTTTAGATTTAATTTAAGTATAAAAGATATATAGTTTGAGTTTTAAAAGTAGTATGTTTTAATTTTTGAAAAATGAGACCAAATGGATCTCATTAGTCTGGTAGTTTGCATAATCGTGCCTGATACCGCGAATACTACACCTTCCCGAGAGATAAGTGTAGACCTCAGCGATAGACCCAATCCTGCAAACTAAGAGATTTATGACATCCGTTTGGTCTGCGAACCTTTTATGTATGACCG
>NW_018164709.1:46248-54055 GCF_001263595.1 Phalaenopsis equestris | reverse complement strand
GAATAAACTCGAGCAAACCACGCAGACATTAGTTGGATGAATTATATGAAGTATTTGGAGGGATTTAGGAAAAACCTTAATTGCTTGGTAGAATTGTAATAGGAGTATTGGACAATAATTGTCACAAAAGAACATTAGCACCAACCATTTTATAGTTTGTTATGACGCTTATACCTAAACAAGTATTGCTAGGTGATTCTGCTGCATATTTATATAACAATTTTCTCGGGCTTTCCTGACAAAAAAAAATTACTTAAATTTGTTTTTAGAACTCCACCGATTAACTGTATAATTTTAGCTGTCCATTTTAAGATCAAAGATTTGAAATCACAGAACTGAACTGTGGAATGGCAAAAGAGCAGGCTTCAAACTGCAAAGAAAACACTAAATCAATAATCTATCATGCTTACATCAAACCAATTGGAACAGCTGGTTGGTTGCAAAGAGATTTTGAGGTCAGGAAGCATGGAAAAAACCTTGTATCAGGATATGCTGACAAAATATTAATTATGATAGATCTCAAAATTATTGGATTTCTTTTAGATGAGTAAAATACATATGAAATAAATTAAAATTATATTTATATTGACTTCAAAATAAATTTAATAAATTTGGAACCTGTTACGATAAAAAGAATTAGTTAAGATATCCCAATCCTTTATTTTTCTCATGGAAAGAATAGCTATTTGTTTTTTGGTCCATTAAGAAGAAAAAAAACCAATAGAGATATGATTTTCCTATGTTATTGCTTCGGCAGGCAGAAAAGAAGACACATTTGTGAAATGGAATTCATAATCCTGATAAAAGTGCAGTAGTCTTACGATATAAGAAGGCTCCTGGCAACTTTTTGGTCGGGGAAAAGGGTAGGAGAGGTGAGTTATATTACCATCGAATCTAGGGAAATACATGAAGGTGATCAGCAGAAGAGGGATATGGAATTGCCATGTAATCGTATTCACAAGAGAATATAAAGCTAGGTGATAGGGTATTTTATTTTAGGGGCATTTACATGCATACCCCTAATTCTTATGTATTTACATATCCACCACCAAAATTTTATTTTTTATAATAATATCATCTAATTTTTTCACATCACATGTAAAATACTACCATTTAATTTTAAAAAGTGAAATTCGAATTTCATTTATATATAAGGAGGTATATATATGTAAAAATTGAAATTTTGGTGTTAGATATGTAAATAAATAGGAATTCAGTGGTATCTTTACTCGAACCCATTACCTCTAAAGATAAGGGCCTAAGTGCCAAGTACCAAGTGCCGACCGCTATGCGAAATCAAGGATTGTGGAGAAGGGATTAAAAAAATCATGTGATTTAAGAAGCCAATCTTCCTTACTAATGGTAAGACAATAATATAAAAGGACAGCAAAATTTATATAACATCAATAAAAAAAACAAAATTACATATTGTAACATACCTCCCTGCATACAGGACATTTGGCCCCTCGAGGTGCTGATTTAGGGCCATCACAAATTAGAACTGATGCCGCAGCACAAACACAACTTTTGCAAAAAAGATGTCCACAGCCCAAAGCATATGAATTAAATACAGTATCCTACCAAAATAATCCCATTAAATATTCAAAACTTCAAAATAAATTTTCAATAAAAATGTCAAAAAACACTAAACGAATGAGGCATCATTTTCTAATAATTCCAAAATTACTAATTTAGAAATTGATTCTTGAGAAGGAGCACAACCATTGAACCATCATTTCTCAATATTGGCACGAAAACAAAAAAAAAAGGTTGTTCATCTAGGAAGGTAACTTAGTTTTTACACACACACAAGAGTGTGTTTATACATGCTATCACCTAAGTGCTTCTACTAGAGCTTTCTTAGATCAAATGCGAAATGAATATATCCGTGTTAGGGTTGGTGTAGCTCCAGCGGTGGACAAGATTAGAGAGAGTCATCTTAGATGGTTTCGTCACATTAAATGTCGACCATCTAATGATCCATTTAGAAGCTCATGTCTTAGATTCGACATATCTTAAGAAAGGCAGAGGTTGACCTAAAAAGATTTGAGCATCTTGTATAAAAATTGATCTCAATCAATTAAAATTAAAGAAAAATATTACAATCAATAGGATGGAATGGAGAAAAAGGATCCATGTAGCTGACCGCACTTAGTGGGATAAAGCCTTGTTGTTGTTATTGTTTGAATCATTCTCCCATATTTTTTTTTTGTTTAAAAAATCTTCGCTCTATGATAAGGGAATCCAAAAGATAATCCATAAATGGTGAAAAAAATTGTCCTGTATGTGTTTACATTGCCACTAATACTCACAAGTCAAAAAAAAAAAAAAAAAAAAAAAAAAAATTGCCACACATCTCTAAAGCTGAAATGATCAACATGATTTCTAGACTTGACTACATCAGAAAAGTTAAATTTGGGCTTTGCATTCTTCAAAAAACTGTTCTTAGTAAAGTGTATCCAATAAGCTCAATGAGCTGATATCTATGGCACCAAGATCCATGGTCAAATGGTGCCTTAATGGCAACAAAGACGCCTCATAATTCCATAAAATTGTCAATTCGGATAAAAATATAACTTCATTTCGCATGTCATGTTAGGCAGCTCTGATTTGTACATAACAGATGTCACTTGAGTATTCTCTACATTTTAGAAATTTTTTTTTTGATAAATTAAAAGTTTTTTGTCAAGATTGACAAACCTTCTCTTCTAAATGGTCTGGATTTCCTCTACTCACATTAGAGGAAGTGAAAACTGTTGCTTTTATTATCAAATTCTTTCAATGTGGGACACTATCTATACAGATGTTGTGAATTTGTTGAATGACAACTGCAGTATCATGCCTGCATTAGGTATGCTATGTTCTGCTCTCATTAGTCTAATTTCCAAAATAATATATTGTGATCATCATACAGACTTGATACTCGTTAGTTTTCTATACAGAAACATAAAAATTTTACTAGCCTTGGCTACCAGAATCAAAGTTTATGTCCATATTGGAGGGTTCTTCTGAAGGTGCATTAAGAATTATGGATTTTATTAGTGTAGCATATGAAATTATCTATTACTCATAAGAAAGCTTGAAAAATTCATCTTTAAATTTCATTTTTGGCATGGAATTTGAAAATGAACTATAAATTTATTCCTTCTATCCTCCCCAGTCATTTCTTCCCTCCTCTTTCCATTTCTCAGGTGAAAGAATCTAGCATGAAGGGTCTCGTTGTCTTTGCAAGTTACTATGTTGGACTTCATAAACTAATAAACTATTTAAATGTTATAAGGGGCTAAGACAACGGCCCTTCGTCGCCTCTTATGTTTTACGTTGTGGTGACATTCTTTATGAGTTGCTCTCTACCAATATGGGTTGGATCAATGAGGTTCAAATTAGTTCCGAAAGGCCTCCTGCTAGTTGCATTCAATTTTCCACTAAAAACTCTTCTACAGTAGTTTGCTTTCAAACGTTCAATTATCTTCCTTAAAACACATTTGCTTTTTATTTGAAAGCATTAATGATTTGAAAATCAACTAATACAAATATTCTATAATTTATCTTAAAAATCATGTTGTTAGAGGCAACCTTCTCGTTATGTGCTGAATTGTTCTATGAAAAAACTTCCAGTATTTAGGTATTTACCTTTAGTCTTAAAAGATTACAAAAATTCATTTGGATCCCCTTGATTGACAAAATCCATCAAAAGCTTATTAGGCAAAAATGGCAACATTTTTTCTCTAAATAAGGCAGAAATACTTTAAATAACATAAACCTCACTTCTTATCTCATTATACTCTTTCTTCCTTTTTCTTTTGTTTTTTTTTTTTTTTTGGTTTTTATGTGGGTATCAACTAAATAACGAAATTAGAAGAAACTCATTTTGGATAGGCAACGAAAAAGGAGAAGGCCATATTCAAGCTAGTTGGAAAAACAGCTACACGCCTAAAGAATTTGTTGGCCTTGACATTATTGGCCTTACAGCCGTTAAAATTTCTATTCTAAGCAAATGGATCTTGAAAGTCTCAAACTCGTGAAAACTCCAATTTGGTGGGCATAGTTCTCAATGTAAAGTATATCATTATCACTCGGCATTATAGATTATGAAGGCATTTTTGGCTAATGTTTTACATTCATTCAAGGTGTTAGAAAATATACAAGTTCAAACGGGGTACAACCATTTGATATCAATAATGTTGCAGCCTTTTTCTGTAATTTGTACTTAAGGGTGACATTCACCTACTATTTAACTGCTGAGTGATAAGTAGTATTTGGAGGAGAACCTATCAGTTTTTTGCAATTCCAGTATCTAAGCCTAACAGTAGTATTCTACTTGGTTCCATTACGTGAGGGGTAAACATATCAACAAAGATTGGACAAATATTTAGAAAGTCTTCTTCTTAGCAATCCATTTTGGCTATTTGGGTTAAATGCAAAAATAGAATATTTAGTAATAAGAAAAAATATGAGAATGTTTTCTGGTTTGATATTTGTTGGTTTGGTTATTTCAGAATTGGAAATGGCAAAGCACAACGTTTATTCTTTCATCAACAGATTCCCTCAAGTTGTCGACACTGCTAAAAAGCTCTTTTTCTTTTCCTTTTTTTTTGTCACTTTCTTCTAATTCCTCTCTTTGTTTTAAATAGAAGGGCAAATCCCAGAACATTAATATATAATATATGCACTGCAGAGGCCCAAACCCAAACCTTGTAGCCTCCAGATTAAAACTGAAAAATAAATCTTCAGTCTACCTTCCGTGTTAAAATAACTGGGAACACAATCAAACCGCTCAAATATAAATGCATGATAAACCCTTTAAAAAGCCCCAAAGTTATTTTCCTCCCCAAAAAAAAATACAATTATCACAAGACATTATTAAGAATGAGAGGACACTATGCTGATAATACAGGTTTTTATTCAACTATTCTACTAAGCTTGACTATGGAAGTGTCATGAAGAGTGAAACACAAATATGCTGATTTTGGCCCCATTTATCACATGTATTAATATAACCTTATTGATAAATACTAAAACTCAAGCTCTTTAAATTTTTCAAAGGGCCATACGGCTTAATAACCCTGGGCCCACAATCTTGATCAGGATTTTCTCTAGAACCATAGGCAAAGGTCCTTACTTTATTCTAATTTGCAGTACATCACATTGGTACAAGTTGACACAAAGCTAATATTTTGATCGTTAGAAGGTGAAGTCTTGGTGCTATAAAATAAAAAAATCTGGAGAAAATCACCACAGCTAAACTAATATGGTTTTGGGTGGCTGTTTAGAATAATTAAGCTTGAAAACATCCAAAATGACAAAATGGCATAAAGGTATTGGCAAAGCTCCAAGGCGCCAATAACAAGAAAACTATGATATTTTACATGAAAACGAAAAAAGCAAAATAATTAAAAAAATAAATTAATATGAAGAAAGAAGGGACATATAAATAACTTTGCACTTAATCAACCTTGATAATCTAAAAGCATCTAACCACTAACAGTGCTATTAGATATGCTTCAAGACTGAAAACTAAGGACAATATCTCCTCCAGTATAAGCCTGGCTTTGATAGGTGACAGTTTAAGGAAGCATAAAAGCGGAAACTTACCAAGCAAATGGGGCAACTCAAACTGTATTCATAGGTAATGGAATCAAATAGAACCATTGTCATCACAGGTTGGGAATCACTAAGATCACAAGAGAACTTTCGGAAAAATGCACCGGGTTCACCAGCATCTGTACCAGCACAGTTCAAATAAAAAGCACCCAATTCTATAAGCCAAGGTGATTGCAATAGTTCTATCCGTTTTGTGCGCATCACCATCTTGAAGTTTCTACCATTAACAGAGCCATGAACCTTAAGAAACAAAGCAATTACTTCAGAAGTGCATTGATAAAAACTTATCTGTGAAATACAAGAATGAGGGTCACCAAAAAAGCTCACTTTATCATATTTCTTTAAAATTTTCCTTATAGCAGTGGCATTCATAGTAACATAATCAAGTAACATCCTCACTTCTTGAGCCGAAGTTTTCTGATCATCTGAAAAACAATGGCTCAAGCGCCACATATACCGCTGGAAACCATTAGAAATGTGAAAATGGAGAAGCCGCCTAACTCTAGAGCTGAAACATCCAGCAATGTCTGCAGCCTCCTTTGAAAGCTCATCAAAAAACTTCTGATCACATGCTAAAAATTGAAATAAATAATTCTTTGGTATGAGACCAGATATAAATATATGGGCTCCAATGAAGCACACATCGATACTACAAGCTAATTACACTAGTTTAAAAGATGTTTAAGAAAACATTGGAAGAGAATGAAATTTGCCAACATTCTTGTTAGGCATTAACTGCGTAAAACCAAATGTATTAATCCAGACGGTGTACTGAAAGAGAAGGCAAAAGGCCACACTAAAATTAACAACAAATTGAATCATCCAAAAATGACTGATTGCATGGTTAAAAAATAAAAATATTGATAAAAAGCACTGCCTCCATTAGGAAACATTTAATTCCTGAATTATATCACTGAAATTAGGAGGTTAGCATGCCTTACCTTCAAATAACGTTTTTCACTCCAAGTTAACAAATTTAAATTTGAAACTGTAGAGAGAGCCTTCAAATAACGTTTTTCAGTCCAGATCAAGTTAACAAATTTAAATTTGAAACTGTAGAGAGAATTAAAATGGCATATTTAATGCATTTTACAGGAGAATGAAGTGGTAGAGACTAAGGACAAGGAATTATATATGATACGCCTAGAAATGCCATCAGAAAGCCATGCGTACGATTCAATAGCTATGGACTAATTATTCATTTATACTCAAGAAGTCTCACGGAAAAGATCCCAAACATTACTCAAATAGTGATCACATTTTTTTTTGGCCATGCAAAACTCAACATACATGGAGACACATGCGCATATGCAAGTTCACATACACACATACACCTCTTAACAATATGCCTTGTCAATGCATGGGACATTTTTCATTCAAAAGAAAAAAAAAATCATGTGTAAGGGGGAAAAAAAGAATAAAGTTCGAGAGATTTTCAATTATGAAGTTCATTTCTCAAAAAAGATATCTTTTGGAAGCAAAAATTGCAAATAAAAAATGAGTATTAGTTAGAAATTACTTGATTCTTAGAGCGATCAAGGTTTTTTTCTCTGTATCCAATAAAGTTTAAATAAAACATCTGTTTTCTGTTAATAATATTTTGAATATACATATAATGAACCATGCGTGCATCTGTTGTTGTTCTCATGAAATATTATATGTGAATAAAACCATTTGTGATCAAGCATAAATGTTGACAGAATGCCGGAATCTTGAGACAACTCAAAAGAACTAAATTAATCTAATTGTTAGGACAAAAAATAAATTTTATGACCAAATATGCTAAGAATGATGAGACAAAGCCCTAAAAGAACTCACATATTGTATTGAATCAACTGACAATGAAATAACCCAACACTAATGCTTGAAACACCCCAATTGGCTATGTTATTTATGGTTAATAGGCTCAGAATAGACCAGAACTCATAGGAGCAACATTTCACCTCGTCTTGAGGATCATGCAAGCACCTTTCGATCATGTTGTTGTGTCCTCACTTTTTTTTTTTTATTTGGTTGGCGTGTACTCATTATTGTGCAAATAATTTAATGAATTAGAGTAGTAGGACTTCTCGAATTTATTGCAACATCATAGACCTCAATTTTGTGAATCATGCAAGGCCTCACTTCTTTCAAAGAAAAGGACAAATCCATACAATTTGGTGGAACATTATCATTATTTTTAGGTAACCCCAAATTCGAGATG
>NW_018164709.1:45680-46148 GCF_001263595.1 Phalaenopsis equestris | reverse complement strand
TTAAATGTTGACACCCTAGAATAAACTGACAAGTGAAACTTTTCGTATGAGAAAATGATAAGAATTAAAAATGACTGATAACTATTTCAAAATGTCTGATCGGCATACATTAAGAAAAAATTAAATGATCGATAAAGACACTAAAATATTTGATAGGCGTACATACATTAATAATTGACCCCTCAAAACTCAAGCAACAAAAACATATACCTAAAAACGTTAAGTCGAGCGAAGGGGATGGCCACATTATAAGACTTAAGCCATGTGAGAAACACAACAAAATTGACTAAAAATTATGTGACATGTCATAATCTACCAAAGAAGTTATTAAGAAGTAGCACATAGGTAAAAATTGATCTAAGGTCATATTTTATTTTTATAATTTTTTGGTTACATGTATTTCTAAAATAAATGTTCCATATGAATTGATTTGATTACGTTTAAAAAAATTCTAAGTATATAATTCTT
>NW_018164709.1:44723-45580 GCF_001263595.1 Phalaenopsis equestris | reverse complement strand
ACCATAGGCTGGAATAGGCGATCCCTCGACCATTTCTGGAGCAAAGGTTGTTGGCTCCCATTATCGACGAGTGCACAACCTCCTCTGCAAGAGTGATCGAATATCATAAAAATGAAAAGGAACAAAGCACCTAAATAAAAATAAGGTTTTCTCATACTAATTATATGCTCCATCTCAGATGAGCAGAGGCTCTCAACAACAAGCAGTTGGGTGATCGCTTGGTCGGTTTCACTGACAAAAGGAATGGGAGCTCCACCTTCACGCGGTTGGGCATGGGTCTCTGTGACCACCTGGACCGGTTCTGAACAGGATGCTTGTAGATTGCATCCAAAGCAAGGAATGTTGCGCCAGTGGCATGCATGTCAGCTCTGCTCCCCATCTCACAGTGGAGTAGCAACAATTCAAATGACTCTACCATTTCCTCAACTCTTTGCTACTTGTAGACCGCTTGCATAACCAACCTCTCTCCCTCCAATTAGCTCCTTCCTCTCGGCCCCTTTGAGCTAACCGACCAGCCTTCTCCTTTTGGCATCTTTGACTCCATCGGTTGGCCCTCATCCCCCAACTTTTTCATTACAATGGAATACACTCCATTTTATTTTTCTCCCTTGTGTTTTTGGGAGGTCAGAGTTTCTCGAACGAAAGTTTGAAGGCTTTTATCATGGTCGCGTAATTTACGGGTTTCTCGCTGCTCGCCACAACTCTCTTCTGTTGACAACTCATTGAAGAGCAAAAAATTTAGAGTGATGGAGAGTGTCGATCACACCCTATTTATAGGGGCTGAGGGCAGAAAAATTCAGAATGTTCAATTATTAAAAGTACTTATTACACAATAAATAAATCAATTTTTACATTTA
>NW_018164709.1:43695-44623 GCF_001263595.1 Phalaenopsis equestris | reverse complement strand
AGTTGTCTGGCTCCACTCTGAATAAGAATATGTATGAGAATAGTTCTCAGGACCAAGTGATCTGCATCCATCATAACTAAATAACAAAACTCATCATTGTCACAATTGAATTTAACTTTATCTATACAGGGATGACTCTGTAGTGCTTGAGAATCAACCAAATCTTATGGAAAAAATGTCAGTCAAAGTCCTCATTGAAACTGATCCCGATATAGGATCAAATCATCACCAAAAAGTTCATTCACCAGTGTCATCAATTCCACTTTATCTAATATTACACTTTGGTCGTATACACAAGTATATTCCAATAGCTCCACGTCAAATGATGTGAGAGCAGACCTTTTAGTCGCTGACACTGAACCAAAAAATCGTGGAAAGTATTTTTAGGCCATAAGAATGCGAGAAGAAAATCGACCCAAAGGAGATACAAGAAAAGACTAAAGAGAAGGAAAAGGGAAATTTGAAAAGTGTAATCCCTCTTTATCTTTGATCCTATATATAGGTTATCCTGGGATTTCATAATGCCTCAAATTTGTTACTTGAACTCTGGAAATTCACATCAAATCAACACAAAATTTAAGAAAAATTAAATTACATAAAATTTGAAAATTCATACAGAACATTTTCTTTTTTAAGACTAGAAAATATTTTACATATGGGACTTTGGCCATATTAGGCAATACAAGACATTGACTCATAAGAATTTGATACAATACGCACACCCCAAACTTAAACTTCTCCGCACTCTCTTCCTCTGCTCGGACTCAAAAGATCGAATTAGTCATCTGGACATCTGCCAACTCCATTCGAAGGGTCACCACCTCCATTTAAAGAGTCGTCATGTCCGCATAAAGGACCATCAACTCTTTCTTCAAGTCCGATTTGGCAACCTCCCTCTGAAAACTAGCATCCCAAGCGAAGGAGACTA
>NW_018164709.1:20394-43595 GCF_001263595.1 Phalaenopsis equestris | reverse complement strand
CACCTTAGATAATTATATAAATTAAATCATAAAGCATCATACAAATGTGATAATATCGATTAGGGGTGTACTAGGCTATGTTTTGACGGTCCTAAAATGAATGAGAAAATTAAGAGTAGGAAAAAAAAGTGAAGTTAAATCCACCTTAGATAATTATATAAATTAAATCATAAAGCGTCATACTGATGTGATAATATCGATTAGGGGTGTAATAGGTTATGTTTTGACGGTCCTAAAATGAATGAGAAGATTAAGAGTATGAAAAAAAAGTGAAGTTAAAGATTACACCTGAAAAGTAAAGTTAAAGATTGCATTTCAAAGGATTATTTCCATTGAGTAAATAGTATGAATACATACATTGACTAATTATATGATTTTTCTATTATGAAATATGAAAGATCAAGGTGCATATTGTTTTTTTTTTTCTTGGGTTACTGTACTTTAGAAATTTGATTGTTCTACCAGGTTATTTTAGATGGCTCATTATATTATTTTAATAATTTTCAGGTTTTAAACTTTTAAATAAAATGAATGCTAAAGTAGCTAACGTGTACAGAAGAAAATGTCAGTAAGTTGAAAAGTAAAATTTTATTTTCTTAATTAAAATGCTTTCTTTAGTGGTTCTTTTCTATAATATTTGGATATTCAATTGTTAGTGATAGAAATCCAATAATATAAGTTTTAATTTCACTTTCCAACTGTGTGTTTCCGCCTTAATTTAATTTAGGCCTCAGGTTTGAAGTTGACAAAAGTAGTGTCAGAGCAAATTTAGATTAAACAATATGAATCATAACGAAAGCCACTAGAATAATTGAATTAAGATCAAATTAAATTGTTTTACTTTTATTTCAGAATTATGTATCGAGAGGAACAGGGCGGGGATGATATTGTAGAAATTGATATACCTTAGAATGTTATAACAAATGTGAATGATTTTGTTGATTTGATGACTGTAGTTACTCAAATGCTTATATACTCAATCTTAGGCAGTTCTAGCGGGAAGGCCAGATAAACTTATATTTGAAGCTATTTCGGAATATAAAGCCACCTTTCTTTTCTGGATGAGGAGCTTTAGTGGAGGTTGAGAACTGGAAGATGAGAGTGGAGAAGATTATAGATGTGGTGTCATGTCCACCAGAGAGAAAAAATACACTTGCTAGTTTTGCCTTTGAGGGTGAAGCTGAGATGGTGGCAAGGGCAGATGTAAGAGAAAATTGGAGGTAGAACCAACCACTTAGTACAGTGGGAGAAGTTTGACTCAATCGTTACAGACTGAAAGAAGTGGCACCAACAGGTCATTCTGGAGAGTTTAATGAAAAGAAATAAAATCATATGTTGATGGAGTTATTAGCCAGGCTGGAAGCAGTACTACAGAGCCCTGTGTTAAGTGTGTCAAACAATATCATGGAGAATGGCTATTTGGTTATAAGGAATGTTACTTATGCAGAGAACCTGGACAACAAATGAGAAACTACCCAAATTCTACTCAGGGATCCATACCAAATGCTAACTCCGAAATGGATTCAGACTAGAAAATTTTCAAGAGATCTACTCTCATGAGTGATCAGCAGAAGATGATAGAGGATGGTAGGGTGACTCATAAGGAGCAACCAAGATAGAACATTCGACTAAGAGTCCATTACATAACTCATCAAAAACCTAAAGAACTGTTGCTACTAATGTAAATACTAGTAAAGTTTGATGGAGTGATTTATCATTTGGGTGTCATGTTAGTTATTTAGAGAAGTTTATCTTTATATACTTTGACTTCAAAAGTTGGATGTTATTTTAATTATGTTATCATGCTTACAATATTGAGGGATTGTTAGTTGAATAATCTTAATTCAGACAATGGATTTATCATATCAGCTTTTTGTATCAATTAGCAAGAATTAAACTTTCTTTAAGATTATTAGATAGATCATGCTTAATTTGCATGATGTTTAGTTTGTGTGAAGTTCATGAATTTAGAGGACAAAATGTTATAAGGAGAGAAGATTGTAATAACTAAAAATAAAATTAAATTAAATTTATATAAAAAAAGAAATTTAATAGGTTACTGTCGATTCAGAGGTATTAACTGTCTTGACGTTTTCGTTATAATGATATGATTTTCTCCCTTGAAATAACAATCGAAATAGAGAGCAAGGAGAGAGAGAGACGGTGATGAGGACGAGCAAGAAAGAAAAGGGAAACCCTAGTGGTAGCACCGTGATTCAATAATCGAATATTACACAAAAGAGAGGCCTCGCAGTGGTTACGAAGGACTACAATAAAATATAAAAGATCAACATACAGATTGTCTTTTTTTTTTTTTGGGGTTACTGTAGTTTAGAAGTATGATTATTTTATTAAGTTATTTAAATAACTCGTTATGTTGCTTTAATAATTTTCAAATTTTAATCTTTTTAAAAAAATGAATGCTAGATGAGCTAACGTATACAGAAGAAGGGGTAAGCAAATTGAAAGGTAAACTTTTATATTGTTAATTAAAATGCTTTCTTTAGTAGCTCTTTTGGATATTAAACTATCAGTGATAGAAATTAAATTATATAAAATTTAATTTCACTATCCAAGAGTCTATTTTTGTCTTAATTATTTCTAAGTCCCAGGCTACGTCATGATATATATCATTTGCAAAAACTAAAAATAGCCCTCAATTCAATCATTTCAAAAGAGAGATTTCAGAGTTCATAAGATCTCATAATTCATTTAGAAACCATACCAACTATCATTGTCTCTCCAACAATGTTTGCACCTAAATCTCACTTGTGTCACAGCTGCCTCTCTTAAGTTATGTACTTATCTTGTTCACATTATAATCTTCTCCGACAAGAAATGTGATTGAACCTCACTTGCATCAAAACTTTCTCTGCATGATATTTGTCTCTGGACATGACATATATCACAACCATCTTAACAAGATTTGCTTCACATCTTAACTTGTGTTTCCATCTCTCTCAATAGTTGTGTCATTATCTTGTGAACCAAGAAGACATGGTTTTCAACATCACTTGTGTATCAATCAACTGCCTTTAAGACCTGTGTCATTGTCTCACTTACATCATGATTATCTCCAATGTCTATGTGCCAATAGCTCATGCTCTAGCTCACAACATGGTAAGGCCCACCCCAAGCATAGCAACTTGCAAGGTGTTAAAATAAAAAATGATATTTACAACATTAATAGGCAATGACAATAAACATACTATCCTAGTAGAATGTGTTGCTTTTTTTTTTTAATTTATTATCTAAAATTGATATTAATATTTTTCTTTATTTATTAATTTTATTTTTTTACAAGGCATTCTTTGTGTAAATAATGCATGGTTGAAAACTTGTCCAAATCCAATCAAGATCTTTGATTCTTCATAGTTTGCACACTGTCACACAAAACAGTTTCACCTATAAGCAACAATGATGACTTTGACTCTAGGAGAACGTTGATAGCAACAACTATACATGATAACGATAGCTCCATGCAATGGTAATGTTTGACTCTAAATGATGTTTTGACCCTAAGCAACAACTTGGGCTCCAATTGAAGGCTTTTATTCTAACTAACACTCTATCAAACGCTCCTCTTCACATGGGTAGTCTCAATTGACACTCAGTCCTCCTCTTCACTTGCTCTTAGGTTTGGCAAACACTCAACCTTATATTTATAATTCCTCATAAAATACATAATTGGCATGCTCAACATTTAGCATTATAAAAGTGATAATTTTATCTATAATTTAGTTATTTTTATTATCATCACAGTTTTTCTTCAATTTAGATGTCTTTCATAAATGTTCATGTATATTTAGCCACATCTTTATTCATAAGTTTTTAAAGTTTAAGCTATGTTTAGAGTAGTGCAAGTTATAACATGTGCTATGGCATGTGATATTCACCATTAACAAGCATGATCATCTCAAATAAAGCCTACACAACAAATTTATATTTCGACCAACTCTTAAAACATGCCTTATAACCTCATTTGCACTGCATTCATCTCTAAGGCCTGATCCAAAATAATAACCCACATAATTTATATAGCATCATTGCTTGCATTATAGCTATCATCAAGAGCTAATCTACAACTTAATGCATTATGTTTTCTCCCTTAAGGCCTACACCACAAGTATCAAAACCTAAGTTGAAAAATAGTTAATGCTCAGACCACTTACCTTAAATCTTGCAACATAACCTAGCTTGAGTCAAATCATATAAAAAAATATCTAAGTTGTAATCGCTCATACATTGCAAAAATCTCAAATAAAATAAAATGTCAAAATAGTCCCTTCACTATTTACATGGGGACATTTTATTCACAGTCTATAAAAGTGTCAAATTAGGTCCTAAACTCAATATGATTCAAAATAGTCCCCATAGAGGGCTATTTTAGCCCATATGAAAAAGGCATGAGGACTAACTTGATATATTTATATACTATGGGACTAAAATGAACCCCGACAAAATATCAGATGATAGTTTTGACATTTTTCTCATTTTGAAAATCTTAAACCTTAATGTGAAGTGATCCACAACCATATTTCTTAAATTTTACATTGTAATCTTGTTTGTGACACAACCATCTTCAACGAGTAATGTAACGTATCTTATGAATCAAGAAAATAAAGCAAAAATATAAGCTATAAGAGCCCAAATAAAAACACAAGTAAGTGCCCATTCAAGACTCATTATAAGCCTAATAAGAAAATGTTTGAATTTATATTTTATTATTTAAATGTCAAATTTTGTTTCCTGAATTTTTGAATTTTCAACATTGGATGTTTGCAGAGGCATGTCGTTAAAAAATAAAAATAATTTAATAAGGTGATCAACACAATGTTGTATTAAAGACCACTAACTTTTCCTCCAAAAGTTTTTCTCTTCCTTTTTCTTATTTTGTTTATTTTTTTTTTTTACAAAAGTTTTTCTCTTCCTTTTTCTTATTTTGTTTTTTTTTTATTTTTTTATTTTATTTTTTTTTTTTTTTTGCATTTTGTTTAATGAAAGTTCTATAAAATGGGCTAGCATGTAATGGAATTTGATACTTACTGAACAAAATATTTGAGTGAAATTTTTCTCTATTTTACTTGATACTTAATGACTTCAAACATGCATCTTTTCTTTGGTTAGATTAAATAATCTTTATTTTGTTTTGATTTTAATTTGCTATTATCTTCAGTATTTTCTCATCTTACTAATCACCTCATAATATATTTAAAATCATAAAATATCATCCGCTATCCAATCCAACCTCAAAAACATTCTAAATTTTATCTTAGACTCTGAACCAAGCTGACACTAAAACCTTTTCTTGCTATCTATCACTTGACACTCACATAAACTCCTTCAAATTAACAATTAACTTCAAATCATAACTCCACATCCTAAGGCAATCAATCATATAATCTCAAATAATTTATCCAATCTAAAGTCACCTCGCTAAAGTGATCCAAATCAGCCCAAATTAGCCATTTCAATCAGCATACCAAACTTAACCCTTAGACATTTCACCTAAAACTCTAGATCTCTTATTTAGATATTATAATAAAGATTCAAGATCTTTAATAACTGTTAATCTCACATAAATGCAACCCATAAGCATCGTATTTCATATCTGAGCAAATTAGTGAAAGAGCAGAACCAGTCAAACTTTTGGACAAGAAAAAATTACTAAGTAGACTTATATCCAGATACTTGAGAGTAACTTCAACAAGTTTGAGATTAATAACTTTCTTTTATGATAGATTTATTTAATATTAATAAATGGATTATCATGTATATTATTTATACATCTATGGTGTTGGTATAAAATCTAATTAATAAGCTCCACTACAAAGCTTAACTAATATCCTTTGTGTGCACCTATTTTTAAAACTTTATCTTCAGTGAAAACTTTGATAAGGAAGTGCTACATTCAAAAAAAATAAAATCATAACTTGATGCAATAAAAATTGTGTGTCATTTATTTTAAATTTCATGTTTACTATATATGGTAATGCTAATTACTTATTTACAAAAACATAAATAACATTACAATTTTAAGGACTTGAGGCTTGTAAATCAAAGCATATAGTTTTTTATTTGCATTTAAAATTTCATGCTTACAAATATATGTATATAAAATTTGGTATCTATGAAATTAAACGAAACTTTATAAAAAAAGATTGTCTTAGAAGAGTTTGAGACGTAAGAGGTCTTTGCAACCCCTCATCCCTTAAATGTTCTTAAAGCTTTAATTCACTATGTTTTTACATCTATATTTTAAAGTCACTCTCACCCATCTATAATATTATTTTCTCAAATTTTTAATCATTTAAAAAAAAATTATATCATGACACCATAGTCTATTTCCGGGGTCAAAAAAAATTCAATCAAATAATGAGTGAAATATTATAATTAAGACCTCAGTTAAACTTTATTAATGAATGATGATCTCCTTTGGGCTTTCAAACGCTTTAATTACTTTCATTAGATAATCTGATGCACCTTAGACAAGTCCTTGAAATCCCAAGGCAAAAACATTGTATATTAATTTAAAGTGTTTCATTTTATAAATCGGAGTAATTATTCTAAAATTTATTATTTTACTTCTAAAACCAAATCAGACCCTTCCAAAGTTCAAGCAAACTTGGACTAACTCTAACCAAAGAGTATCACTAAAGTACGTAGTTTTCATGATCGAACTATTTTTATAGAATATTCATTAAGGACTTTAGTATTGTCATCACCTCTATCACTAATATTTTGATATTAGAGAAATTTTATTGGACTCCGACAACACAAAAGTCATTAGATCAAGTTAAGATTAATTGAATTTGTTCCAATTCTTATGCTACCTGATTTTATGAAACCTTTGAAGTAACTTGTGATACTTTTGGAATTGAAATTGTTGAAATTTTAAAGTCAAGAAAATCATCGAATAAATTTTCTACTAAGAATTTGAGCATTTTTTAATATGTTGAAATTTTTAATTGGTAAGATTTTATAAGTATATTGTAATTTTATGAGATTTTGTGACGAAACTTTGAAGTCTTAATTAAATTGATGTTAAATTTTCAAATTAATGAGGGGTAATAAATTTAAAAGAAAATAACTAATTGCATTTAATTATGAAATTAATTATTATTTTATGATAATAGTGTTGGTTTTCTCCTCAATTCAAAACAAGGGCCTCCCTCACTCCTCCTTTTAATTCTATCATTTTTGGATTAGATTTTGTTAGAGAACAATATATTTCATTAGTTGTCGGAGTAATTAAGATTATTGTTGATTAAATTTGAAATTGGGAGTTTCTCAAAGAGGCTGGAGTCTTGATGGCCATCTTATGTAAGAGGAGAGTTGTAGCCTTCCTCAACCTACCACTTTGGTGTGAAGTAGTTTTATCTCTTTATTTGCAATCTTTTTTTCTAAATTTTTTATAAGAATATTGTGTAATATCTCTTCCATATTTTCATAGTTTTTCCTAAAAAAAAATCATATCCAAATCTCCATTGGTATGGTCGACCAAGGAAAGGCCTAACCAAGACCTACTCATGTTCCACAGGGCTTGGACCAATCAAAATTTTTTAATAATTTAGAGTCAACTCAAGCAGTCCAGACACATCCCTCCACCACTTCTATAAGTTTTTACTAATTCTATCTCATATGTCAAAAATCTCTTTTTCAAAGTCAAGCATTTCACATTGGGCATGTTCAAAAAAAGTTCCTGCAAAAATCTAAACAAATGCCTTTAAAATTTTCAAGTTGTTTTAAGCCATGAATATTCTCTACACTAAAACCAATATATATATATATATATTCTCTACACTAAAACCAAAACTGATATCAAGAGTTTTTAACTTTTAGGTAGCAAATTGTATAGCTAAACAATAAATTGGGCTTTATCCTGGATAAACCCCACCAAAATCTAACCTAAGCCTCCCACACTTTCCTTTACATCTTTTGAAACTTCCTAAATCAAAAATCAGAATATCCTACCACTAAAAGGCAAGCCCTAGGCCCCTCCACCTACTCGAAATTTTGTGAACTGAGATAAAGAAGCTTTAAAATGGACATGGCCATATGAGAACTTCAATTAATAGAAAATCATAAATTAAGTTTCAATAAGTATATTAGGCTTGGGAAAACTAAAACAAGGAGAAAGGCAAAAATTGATAGAATATGAAATCAGCCCTAAGCCAAAATTCAATATGTTGACCTTATAAATTTATTTGTTCAAAGCAAGGTAGAAAAATCCATCCATCCAAATGCGGATAAGAAAATTTCCTTATGTGAAGTGTTAAATCACCTACTTGTCCGATGTTGCTATTTCATCCTAAATTCACAACAAAACTCTATAGAAATCAATAGTGCAGCAATTAAACCAAAAACAGAAAACCTAATTTACTACATGATATCTAAACCCTAAACAAATAAAATAGCCGATAATATAATACCCAAACCTTTAAATCCATGATCATGCCAACATTCAATATGATAAAACCGAGGTACTGACAATAATATAAGAAAGAGAAAAAACTATAGGGGCCAAAAGTAAAGGGAGGGCACATAAATGTGTTTTCATCCCCTTCCATAATTAATCTCGAGTTAAAAAAAAGAATTTGCATGCTGAAAGGTAAGTCAAGAGCTTGTTATAATAGTTGCTACTTTTCCCTAAATGAGTGACCTTTTGTGAAATCAACTGCTCTTTCTTCCATCAAAAGGGTGAGAGTTGCATCTTCCTAATTTTATTATCTACTAACCTAGAATAAAAAAATTAGAATTTGCTAGTACAACCAACCCAAAAGACAGAAATCGTTTCTTCCTAGAGCTCAAATTTCTTCCTCTTACAATTAGACCATTGAATCAAAAGAAAGTTATCTTGCTTCACAAATATTTTGAAGTTCATTGATAATTTTTTTACCAAACTACATATTTACATGCATAGTTTACCTTGCAGTTCAAACAGTGGGAACTTCTTCAAGTGTCTATTGTAGTTGACGTTTAGACGGAATAGTGTGGCAACAAATCAAGGTAATTCACAAACACGGCAATCATAGAAAAATTTATAAGTTCATAATCATCTATCTCTCAATTCACATTGCAAATACAAAACCAAAAAAATCGGATTTTTTTTAATTTATTTAAAGGACTATGAAAGAGACATTCAACCATAGGTGACCGACCCGCCATGCATTCATCCCTCTGGTTTCCTCTTTCCTGACGATCTATCACGCTCAGACCATTACCAAAACAAAAGTAGATATTTTTACCACGCATAAATTTAATCAGTAAAATCCCAAGGCATCAGAACGCAACACGCCAAAATAGAAAGGGAGCGCAAAATGAAACCAGATTAAGTCCTAAAACCTGCGCAGATATCACATTGGCAGAGCTGTTCTGACCCGGTACTCTCATTTCCGTCATTGCTCTCTTCCGGATCAATACCGCTCGAATCCCTCAATGACCTGCAAGCTTTCAAGACTTTCTTGAGCCTCTTGTATTCTACATGCGAGCAATTATCCAAAAACCACTCTTGGTCTCCGTGAAGAAACCCGGTAAACGTCTCCCCAAACTTCATTCAGAAAGAACCGCCCGCTCCCCTGGACCTTGAGATGCAGAAAAACCGAAAAACTCATAGAAAATGATAAAAGATACATTTCCTAAGGATAAACTTTCCAAAGGCAGATTGAACAAACCATAAAAACCAAATGAAAAGAAGATATGTCCACAACAGATTGATGATCTTAAAGACACCGGAATCGATCGCGCTTGCAGCTGTGTAGAAGCTTCTCGGGTAAGAGAATGGAAAGAAGGAAGCGTGGTGGCGGAGAATGATGCCGCCGCTATTCGCTGCATTTTTCCCGCTTCCCTATACCCGCTTATATCTTATTTGTTATATTATTATTATTATTATTATTATTATTATTATTATTATTATTATTACATAATTTCTAGGTATTTACATGCCTAATAACTAATTTTCTATTTTTACAATTATGCCGCTCTGCGTAAAATGGGGAAAATATTTGTGTATGTATGATAAGTTGTGTACATCGAGAGATTATTCAGAGCATATAAAGAGGTTATATTCGTGTTATATCCGTGTTATATCCCTTTTAATCTCTCTGTAACCTAACCGTAACCTATATGTAACTTACAAATAACTTTCGCGCTTCTGTAATTCCGGTAGTTACAGGTAAGTTACAAGGAGGTTACAGCAGGGTATAAAACGGATATAACCTGCTCTTACCCTTTGAATAACCCCCACAGTACATATGCAAATATTTTTTTTTTGTAAAATGGTGTTTTAGTACGTTTTAGACGTAATATAAATTATAATGAATCAAATGTTATAAATGTAAAAAACTAAAGTTTTAATATTAAATATATAATACATATTATTATTATTATTTTAAGTAGACGCCACCAAATTATAATATTTAATATTTAAAATTTATTACTTGCTTATACAATACTTTACTTTTAATATCACATAAAATTATTACTAATTTTCTAAGAGTAAAATATAATCTTTCATGCATATATAATATATGTTAATATATCAAACATTTATGTGTTGATAGATAAACGGATAAAAATTATGTGGTATGTATGTAAATATTCCCTTCTAAAAAGAATTGTGTTGAAAATTTTAATATAACGTTAAGCATTTTAGTGATTGTTAAATGAACATTAAAGAATAAGTGTTAGAATATAAATGTATATGTTGAATTCTAAAATGCCTGTGAAACTTATCAAAAGGAATAGAGCGTAAAAAAGTTGTGTGAGAGTGAGAGAAGAGTCAATAGTAATGAATAGTAATATATGTCAATCATGTTGCATTTCTCGTCCTTTTTGGTTATTATCAAAACTATCAATTTTCTCTCATATAATTATCATCGACTCAGCAGGCTTCCAAACGAACTCAGTTTTAGGTTCGAATGAATTCCTTTGGAAGGTTTAGATAATACGGAAGCAATGACAAAGTCCTTTTTGAAAAGTAAAGACTTAGAAAAATTTTTATGTGGGACCATTTTTCATGCAAGGAACCTTAAATGCTCACTTTTATGTTAAAACAATGTATGATGACCACCAAACTGGTTTCCTTGCTTCTCATATGTGATTATAAAGATTATACAATTTATAGAATGTAATTTGAATCACCAAATTGGCCTGTGGAGAAAATGATAATCTTAGAGTTGAGATAACACTATTCATGCATGAAAATTGAACTTGAGAATTTTACGTAAAAATTATTTTAAACAATCATCAAACTTATTTGCATGGTCTTTATGAGTGATACTGAGTCTCATGCAACTTTCAGAATGAGGTATCGTGTTCTGCAATAATCTTAGGAAGGAAAATGACAATCTCTGAGTTTTATTGATTAAGGTTGATTTTGGAGTTATATTTTGGATTTGACTAAAAATGAGTTATATTTGAAGATTGATTAAGGTTAATTTTATTTTTATTAAGTTAAATCTCAATTATATTAAATTAGCATTTGTTGAAGATTCAACTTAAGTGATCTTCAGTAAAGCACAAGCCAGAAAAATGGGCTCTACAAAAATAAAGTTAATAATCACCAATGAACATCAAATTAGGAACTTCATCGTAGTGATTTACTTTTTCATCTAAAGCAACAGATGCCAACTTAGCCATACAAAATTTTGATATGTTGTAAGTCTTTAATCAATGAGACTCTCTTTTCTTTGGACAAGGCAAGGGCATCTTAAATACTGATCTCGGCTGGAAATTTTCTTACATGAGATGACATATTATAATGAACTTTATATGAGGCTTGCACAAGCTTTTATCCTTGGTATGAACATCCTGTGGAGGTATTATGGGCTGATTAGTATTAGTGACTTGTGTAGTACTCTCCATAGGCATGGTATGTGGTGGGAGAATTTTGCCACTTTAGAGATTTATTTGCAAAACCACTTTTGCAGAAGCTGGAGCAGCATCAATAAGTTTTTCTATAATCTCTAGAGTTTCTTCATGAGAATCTTTAGAATCTAAGGTTTTTAACTCAATTCTAGTAAGTGTGCCCTTAAAATTTAGGATAGGGGGATCATTATCAAAATCTGAGTGATAACTTTAATGAGAATTTTCAATAGATTATTTCATGAATTGAGAATTATTATTATTAGAGTTATTAGAATTGTTACTATTATTAATCCTTGAGTTATTAAAAAAAATTCATAAAAAATAGACGAATTATAACTAGAACCGATACTCTTTTTATTAATGGTCCAGGGGGATTAAAATAAAAGTCAGATGGAGTGAGTGGCGTAAGAGTCCTAATATCCTTGCTCGAAATGAATACCATATAACGAAAATTCTCTATAGTCTTAACTACTCCTAAACATACTTTTTTTCCTTTAGTTTTCTCTTCAAGTATAACTAGCTTTAGTGTATGTTCTACTTCTTTCTTCTCTTCAAGAACTACTAAAGCATTAGTTTTGGTCGATGCTTGAGTTCCTTTAGGGTCCTTCTACGAAAGGCTATGAAATTTCTTGATAATCGTTTGGAAGTCTTGGATAGAACAAGGTTCCAACCTTCTTCTTCTTTTTGTGAGTCAAATGGTTCCATGCCATAACCAAAGAAAAATTGATGGAGCCTTGTTTTGGATCCTTAAAATCATCTTTGGGAATAATTATGGTATTATTTATATGATTTCTCTCAAACCAATCTTTGAAAGGGAAATATTCCTCAATCTAACGTTCAATGAGTCTATGATATGGACAATAATTAGTTTTATTGTTCTTTTTTATGTCATTGGGCTAAAATGACTTAAATAGTTTGAATCTGAATTTTTTAGCAGATTTATGAACATCTTCTCTATGAAATTATCTTTACAAGAATATACTAAGTTGTTTTTTTCCTCAAAACTAAATCTAGTCATTCTCCATTCCTCAATTTAATAAGGTTGTTATGGTTGTCACTGTTTTTGTTATTGTTGTTGTTATTGTGGAAACTATTGTCGTGGTGATTTTCATTGTTGTTGTAAGAATTATTATTGTGGAGGCTGCCACCTGCCTATAGTTTTCAGGTGGCATTTTCATGGGTCTTTATCAATGTCAGACACATTACCAATTCTCTTCTCATAAACTTTCAAGGTTTCTGCCTTGCTGCCTTGTATCCTGACTTAAAATGACAGTTATTTGATTTTTTCTTGAAAGCTGGCATCTTTACTTATTAATTTTTGAAAATTATTGATAGTAATTCCTTTCAAGAATAGCGTAGTTGGCCCATTTCTGTTTCTCAATGATTAAGTCACCAACTGTAACATGATGTTGAGCTCTAGCAAACCTTTTTATGAATTACACTTCAAGTTCAAAGAAAGTATTAACCAATCAATTGTGTTGTTTTAATACAAATAAAATGAAACTCCAGCTAAAATCTTAACAAACAGATGGACTAGTAAGCCTCGCTCCCTCTAGCATTAAAACAACATGCACAAAAATGTGTCAAGTGTTGACTTGGATTACCCGTTCCTTTAAATATCTTAAGGGTTGGTGTTGAATTATTATTTATACCACATTGAATTATTTAAGATAGGGTCTTCCTTTATGTATGTTGACCTCACTTTTGGTTCAGGTATAGTTTTTCCTCTTTAGTAGCCTAGGGTCTAGCTATAGGACTTTCTTGTTTACTATTCCTAGAAAACTAGAAAAGGAACCCTCACCATTAGAAATTTCAAACTCCTCTTTACTCAACTTAAAGTTCCACATAGCGGTCCTAACCTCTAGCACTTAATAGGTGGGGTCATTATGGGGGAGCCCAAGGAGAGTTCCCATAGGATTGTTTGACCTTAGGGTTGACCTTGGGTGTTGGTCTAGAGCTAAGATACTCACCTCACTCACAATCACTAACAAATATAAACAAAAAATTTCTTAACTTTGATCCCTTAATCCTTTGAGAGACTCATGCAGATGGTCCCCAAAACCCTCTGACCCTAGGCTAGGGTTTAGCTAAGACCAGTACATAGAGAACTCAAATGGAGTTTCCATTGGTCCATAGCTCATTTATGGTGGTTGACACCCCAATTTTACCAAAAATACTCAACTTGGCCTTTTTGCCCCTGAACTCCCATAAATTACCTAAGTACCCTTGAAACCCTAAATTTGACCAAAATTCTCAAATTTACCCAAAATATCCAAATTTGTTCAAATATCATTTAAAGCCTTTTGAAAACATCCAAATTACCCAAAATCACCAAAAAAAAGCCAAATTACCAAAATGCCCCTCCTTAGCCCAAAATTCCAAAAATTTCAAAAAATCCCAAAAATTCTCAAAACATTTCAAATATTCCCAATTTCATTTTTCTCAACTACCACATGACCCAATTTGACCATTTTGACCAAAACCCCCAAAATGCCTTTAAAGACCCAATTTTCCTAAATTCACTTCAAATGTCCATCAATTTGGTCCCAATCTCCCCCAATTTTAATTCTAAACTCAAATTAATCTTTCAAATGACCAATCTAAACCAAATCCAAGTTTAATTGGCCCATGCTTTGAGCTCAGTTTTGATCTAAGGCAAACCCCCAATTTTGGCCACATGACCTAATCTCACCAAATTGAATCCATAGCCCATTTAATTTGCCACAATTTATGTTGAAAACTCTTCATAACTCTCCTATACATCAAACTTCACCTTTAATTGGCCTTGGTGAACCCTCAATTTCATTTAATTTTGACCTAAGTCCAAAAACCCCAAATTTACCCCACATTGGCTATACTTCAAAATTCCATCAAATTGATTACCTTAGCCCCAAAACTGACACCCAATTTATGTTGAAAACTCTTCATGACATTACTATTGACCATTTTCAACAACCAATTTGAACTTAGCGCAAGCTTAGCCCAATCTAGACCCAAGTCTAGCTCAACATGCCCAAAGTGATCAAAATTCCAAAATCCTTCAAATTGAATCCCCAATTGAACTCAAAATCATTTCAATCCTTCACCAAAAATCTTCATTCAATCAAGCTAAATTAGCCACCCAAAGCCCACCACAACCACTAAGCCCTTCTTTTGGACCAGGCTAACCCATGTAAAACCCACCAAGCCAAGCTATGGAACAATGGGTCCCTAAATTAAGGGATTTTTCTCATATTTGGGCCTTAAGTTAAAAATCTTTTCCATCATTGCTTGCCTATGGGGGTAAATCATAATTACGCACCCCCTGGCCACACTGAGCCACGAGGTGACTGATCACTGACTAGCCACCACCTGGGTCGCTAGAAAACACCAACTCAAGGAGGCCAAAGGTGGTTAAACACCCAATTAAGCCCATCCAAGCTATCCTAATCATATTGGAGGCTTAAGGTCTTCTGTCTTCCACCTAAGCAATTGGGCTGACCCACAGTGAGCCCAATTTAAGCCCCATAGCTCCCCTATTTAGACAACCATTCCTCATGGCTAGAGGAGCTGTCAAGGAGCTGTCGAAACCAACCGCAGCAAAGCTCTGTTCAATTGCCTCCAAACTCCACACACATAATAGAGAAGCTCAACTCCACTGTCCTCTGACCTTAATTTTCCTTGTGCAACCCTAATTTTGAACTTGAAAATTAGGGCATAAACAGGACATTCCCTAACACTCCACCAAAATCAAATTAAACTCATCCACACCATCCCTACATTGAGAGAGGAAGTTCCCCCATCAAAGCCCCCTCACCAGCCATCCTAACCTTGACTTTGATCAGCACCCCAAATCGAGTTTGATCGATTTCATACTTGGACCCAAAGAGAGCTCAAATTGGTACTTAGAAGAGCTTCGTGAAGTCCACAAGAAGGTTTATAAGCAATCCAATCAAGTCCTGATTTCTTGGACTAAGGTATTGGATCTTCCCCCTCTCCTGAGTTTAAATATACTCTCCATGCTTATCTACTTGATTTCATAGCATGTTAGCCGTATGGATGTGTTCCTCTAACTAGATGCATTTTTAGAAACAAACCTCACTCAATTTAGTTGAGTATAGGCTGAAAAATTAGGGTTAAAAGGTGGACCGTTCTTGGTGCACACCAGTTGGGGATGAAGACCCTCAGCCGTCGGATCACGCGGTTCGTGGATGGATGGATTAGATGAAGTTGGACAACGTCTTGGTCCGTGAATGTGCCACCAGCCAGGTGAAACGCACCGAATCAAAGCTCGACCCGTGGCCCGTTCGACGCTGTCGAGGTTGACATGGTTAAGTAGAAAAATAAGACATTTTAGGATTTATTTAATTCTCTAAAACTTTAAAAATCCATATCTTGGTGTAAAAAAATCACAAAAATAAAATAAAAACGTCTTAGTGCTCAGTGAACAGAGGATAATAATGTGGAAATGATTTGAGGTTTATTTGATGAATATTTTATTTTTAATTAATTGAATACTGACTTGAGTATTTTAACTCTCCATGAATGTAGAAATTTCACCATGGCTTGATATTTTGGCATGTTGTTGCCTTTGTCATGAGGGATACTCTCTGATTTTTTCAAAGTCAGAGAAGACCTCTAGAAAGAGATCCATATTTTTCAAGTTTGTGTCTATTATTTGCATAAATTAATCATAATAATTTGCATGTTAGTTAAAAAAATTCAAGAAAATTTTGGAAGGTTTATTGTGACCAGAAAACCCTTTGGAAAATTTTTCATAAGCTAAGTCATTAAGAACACACCTAATTTGCACAAAATCCTAAAAAAAAAGAAAATTAATTTGGAAAAAATAAACATCTAAATGACTTGATTTTGATTTTACACTGTGAAATAAAGTTCAGAGAACTCCCCATAAAAATTTCAAAATATTTGAAGCTCAATTGATAACTCAAATTGATTTTCTAAGTTAAATGCCATTTTTAACACAAAAATGATTTTTTGACAATTAAAATATAACTTAAAAAATTATAAAAATTAGTTTTTGGAGTTCTCTGTGATCAAAAGGATTTTCTAAAAATAAATTTGTACTTAAAGTAAAAATTTCATTTTTGAGTTTTTTCTTAATATTTAAATAATTAAAAAATGATAAAAATCACAAAAATAATATAATTTATTGAAATGTTCTAAATTATTTCCTAAGCGACTAAGGACAATTGGAATATTTTTCCTGATTTTCTAAGTAAAGATATTGAATTTTGAAGCTTAAAATAAATTTTAATTTTGAAGCTTAAAATAATATTGAATTTTGAAGCTTAAAATAAATTTTAAAGGCTAAATATGGATTTTCACTAAAATAATTCTAACAATTCAAAGAAAAATAAAAAAAATGTGAAATTTGTTTCTATAGGTTTCTTAACCTTAGGTATATTTAATAAAAATATAAAACTTAATTTTCCAAATTTAAAATATTTTATAATTAATAAATACTCCAGAACTTGAAATAATTCTAATAATTCAAATAAAACTCAAAAAAATCATGAAATTCGGCCCAAGTATTTCTATAGTCTAAGTATACCTTTAGAAAAAATTTCAAGAGTTATTAAGCTTTGCCTTGGTCAAGTTATTGAATTTTCTTTAAAAAATCCTATTTTTCATGTAAATAATCATGTAAATTAAATTAAATTTTGAAAAATCATATTTTCACCTCTGATGTCTTAATTGAATCATGAGTAAGGTGGGATAAAAATCCCAAAGTCATTTGAATTAAATTTGGTGAATTATGAAGTATTAGAGCCTTAGGGGCAAAAGTGTAATTTTAGAAATTTAGCCTTAATTAACATCTAGGCTTAATTCAAGAAAGGGAAGTGGATAACCTTTAATCTTAATTAAAATAATTGGATGATTGAAACACAAGAGATTAATTGGTAGAAACCAATCTCACTTTTCCTAATTAAAGAATAAATTTGAAATTTCTTAGACGATTAAAATTTGGGAGTCTACCAAATTAAATGATCCTAGACTTAGGGGTATAGTTTTAGGTGTTGATAACTCACTAATCTAACACCCCTATTTGATGTTCAAATTACTTTCAAAAATAAATCATCATCACTTAAAATTCAATCTATTTCAAAATATGACTAAGACATCCACCAAAACCTTAAGGGCTTAGTAGTGACCTAAGCTAAATCAAATTTGGTTAAATGAGGATTAGAAAAGTGAACATAATTAAAAGTTAAACATCTTTAAAAACACTAAAAACCCAAATTAAAAGTTGGCTAAGTGTCTTGATAACATTAACTTGCCCCTTTAAGAGTCTTCACCCGTATAATCCTCAAATTAAATTATAAGTGATAATTACCCTACTCGTAGGGATAATTGAAACATCAATGTTCATTGAGCATTAAAGATATTTACAGGATGGGTTATTAAGTAACATAATAATTTTAAAATGAGCTCGAGGCTTTTCACCAGGCAGTGAGAGGGAAGCATGGACCTGCTTCTTTCTCCAGATTTGTTGGATACCTCAGAGGTCTACTAAACTTAATTTGTTTTACTTAACAAAAAAATCATCCTTAATCAAATTAATAGGGACCCACCACCTAGGGTTGGGTAGATCACTAAAACTTTATTTTTCCACTTTATATAAAGTGCTCTCACATGCTTTTTGAGTTTCAGGTGGTGGAACGAGAAGACTCGCCAGATACACTTTTTATAGTTTACAATGTCGTCTTTCTTGTACTTTCATACTGTACTTTTATTCTTATAAAACTTGCATGCTAAACAATGATGTCACCCTACATGAAAACCAAAACTGTTAGGATAGACACAAAACCAAAACCCAAAACCATAATTAAAATCAACCAAGATAAAAATCACCTCCACAACATTCAAAATATAAAACAACTTAAAATTTAATCACAAACATCACAAAAACTACAACTACAACTAAATTAAGACGTCTCTATCGGATGATCGGGAATCCCTCGGAGGAGGTAACCTACAGTTGCTAACGAGGCTTCCCACGGTCTAAATAAAAGTACAGAACTCATTAAGTTGAGTTTAATAAATTCACTTCGGCTAAGTTATTCCAATAGAAAATAGTGGTGTCGGAACGAGGGAATTGTAGGATCCTAACCGGTGTCACTCTAATCAACTTTAACATGCCTCATAATATTTAAAGAACTATAATCATATGGCCACTTGATTAGACATCATAACTTGACACCCTAAAAAACTTAAACTCGTTACGGCAAGGAGCTTGGAGCAAGTATGGTGAGCAGCACGACCATCTTCAACAACAAAACCTGTCTTCCCTAGCTAAACTGTTCCCTTCCTTAGAATTAAACAACGAATTCATAGGACTTCAAGGCAGTTTACTTATGCAACATAAATCATCACATCATCTTTAGGCCTTTGTACAACTCTGCTGTACAATATAAGCCCTAACTCGTCTTAGGATTTTGAGGTTGTCGTTCGTCACGATCTAAACCCTCACATCTTTCAGGCTATTTTTGTAATCGTTCCACAAAAATGTAAGCCTTAATTAAATAAAACTGGCAGAATGAAACACTTAAATATTTCTCCTCAAAACTGAAGCCAAATAATAGGATAGACTGAGAAGTCACCAAGGTTCTCCCCCGGATCCATGACATCCTCTAATTCTTCCTCCTTTAGATTCCAAAAACAAAATGTTCCAAATTTGAGCCAATCCCATTTCACACCTCTTTTTCCAATTTCATTGAAAAGTCTTATTCTTTTGACATCTTTGAAGATAATATTTCTTGATTTTTATCGAGAGTATTCTTAGGTGATTTTGGTTATTTAAGATGTAATTAACTATAGGGGCTTGCTCTTATAAGAAGCTTGTCCGAACCCAGCTTAATATAAACCCTATTTAATTTTTTCATATTGAATAGGGGAAATTATCGGCAAATAAAATGATTTCACAGACTAAACAGACGTCATATATTTCTCAGTTTATTTGATCAAGCCACATCCTCAAATCTTGTGTTTATCCTTCGAGATAGATACATGGTTTGAGGTATAGTGCTCTTTCATTTAAATTATGAAAAATATGGGGTCAGTTTGATTTCATAATTTTCTAAACTTAAATCTATATGTAAATTAAATGTCCTTCCGAAGCGGGCGACGGGATTTCAATTCCGGTGACCTACAGCTTCTTACGGGAAACTCCCTCAACCAAAATAGTGCCGACAATGTAATAATGAATTGCCTTGAGAGTGAGCTAGGACCTCTTTTACTTGTTCAAATAGGGATTTTAGATCTTCTGAGGGATTAACAGTGATATTGATTTTTTTCTTGGATAGTTCATTCTAACATATCATTATCTTTGGGTTCTTGAATATACATAAAGCTTTAAGTTTCTCCACTGGCATATGCATCTATGCTAGAGCATGAGTCAGATTTTTGAACTATAAGCGTTGAAAATAGTATTTCTTTAATTCTCTTCTCTAGTCTCTATTTGTTCATCTCTTTATCTGAATTGGTTCAAAAGATGTTGGGCTATGTCTAGTGTTGTACCTTCCTCAATCAAAACATCTTAATGATCATTATCACTTTGTCATTCCCATCTAGAGGATCTAGTTTCAATAGCCATAAAAATATCACATTCTTTTAGTTGAATTTGTTGTAACTTACTTCCTTCAAAATTTTCTAAGACTTCTTCTTCATCATAATTTCTAAGCTAATTGATACTAGCTTCTAGTTCATTCATCACTTCATCTATTAATCGCCTCTAGTATGCTCTGGATTAATTGGAACATATTTAGGCTTTTTGTTAGTATCAAATTTGTCAATCTCATGACTTTCTTCCTCAATATAATCTTGATCCAAGGAAGTTTTGATTACATTAATGCCCCCATCTTTAATTTTCATATCCTTTAAGATGGACTAAACTTTAGGTTCTACTATCTCCTATGTTTGGGATACCTTCTTTAAAACAGGTGAATTGGGTAGAGGTGAGGTGCTTAACTCAATCTTATCTATTTTAGAGAGGAAGTACTTAAGCTTCAGAATGTGGCTCAACAATTGATTGAGGTGCTTACTATGCATTCTCAATATTATGAGTCTTTTGAAGATGTTTTGAAATATAAGGAAGAGCATCATGTGATAATTAGCATGTGGTTAGGGTCTTCAGAAGATAACTGGGGATGAAAGGAGGTGTCTAATGTGATAAGTGATGCACGGGACACACTGATGAAATTTTTTTGAAGACCTGCCATGATTTCTTAAAGTCAATCAAAATAATATTATATACCTTTCTATATCTTAAGCAGCCTTCAATTCCTATTTTATTGTTGGGTTTCAATTAATATAGACATATTTTTAGAAGATGAATCAATCTTAAAAACTGTCAGGGCTTCAAGTATGTCATCCATTACTTTATGAGTCTTAAGCGTTTTAGATTATTCTGAAGTCCGATTAGTTTCTATTTTTTAAGAAAATTAAGTAACCTTAGGTGTAGGATTAACAACAGTAATCACAACAGTGGCAATCTTAATGACTCTCGTTTTCAATGACAAAATTTCTTTTTCAAATTTGATGTCATATTCCATCATGTCTTCCTTTCATCGATAATCTGAGAGTCAATTATGGAAAAGTTCAGACCATCACATGTCAAATTGAAATTTTTTTATGCTCAATCCAAACTTAATCTTGACCCTCCATTCAGATGAATTGGATCAAGGGCCATGATTGTCCCATTTCCAACAGAGAATATTAGTTTAGGGAGAAACAAAATTTTGTAGAATAATACAAAAAAGATATCAAAGGGGACTCCGCCATCGAATATTTGAATATTTATGAATATAAGATCAAATTCAATTTGAAAATTGTCCATTAAAAAAAGTTTGATAATGGACAAGTTTTGAAGCTTTTCTCATTAAACAGGGTTTAAATGAGAAGCTAAGGATTATAATGACCAAGAAAGTGAGAAGGAACCCAGAATTCAAGGATATTTGGTGCATGGTATGATGAATGGAAATTCCAACAAAAAGAGGGTAGTTAAAGTCTGTAAGAAATACATAGTACAACTGATGGATAATAACATAAGTTACTATTAGAGATAGAGAGAGGAACCAACCCTAGTGGAGTCACTAGAAAAATCTTGGTGAAGTTTTTTTTTTTTCATTCACGTGTATCCAATATAAATCTCAAATGATTACTATCTAAATGTTCAAATACAACATTTAAGGAATATTATACCATCATGAGTGGAGAAAATATTACCTTTAAATGGATCTAATCATTTGGATGATGAAAATTTTTAAGATTTATGTTCTATAAACTGAGGGTTTTTCCCCCTGCCCTATGAAGGTAATATATAGTTTATTTTATTATGGGGTATGATATCATTATCAGGGAAAGCCCTTACAGTTAATTACATCTCCAGAGTTGTGGGCTCCATAGAAAATCTTGATTAAAATATTGATTTATATTATTTAAAATTTCTGGTTGGGAATTCCAAAATTAGAAATTTAATGATAGTGGATGAATCCAAATTCAAAATTTTTAAGAAGATTGATTTTAAAGATTTGAACATAGAATCCAATGATAGTGTGTCATATAAACACCCCAAAAAAGGGATTTGAACATCAAGAGTGGAAGTTTTACCGAAAGGATTCAAACGTTATGATCATTGAAGAGTTTTGAACTTATTGAAGGTTATGAAGACATCAAAGGATATGAAATGGGTTGGATGAGTTTGATTGATTGAGAAAGTCAAGTTTGGAGGTTTGAATTGGGAAAATAGATTTGAAAGATCAACTTTTGAAGAGTTTGAAAGAATGTTGACCTCACTTTTGTTGATGTCTAGTTTTTCTTCTTTAGAAGCCTAGGATCTAGCCATAGAAATTTTCTATTGACTATCTGTTGACCTCACTTTTGCTTGAGGTCTAGAAACTTCTTTACTAGCCTAGGTCTAGTCATAGGACTTTCCTATAGACTAGTCTTAGAAAACTAGAAAAGGTATTCTCACCATTAGAAATTCAAAACTCTTCTCTTTACTCAACTTGAAGTTCCACATATTGGTTCTAACCTCTAATATTTAGAAGGTAATATCATTATGAGAGAGCTCAAGAAGAGTTCCTATAGGGTTACTTGGCCTTAGAATTGACCCTGGGTGTTGACTTGGAACTAGGGTGCATTATATCTTCACAATACATTAGTTTATAACTCATTTATAATGGATATTTATCCAATTCCACTTGAAATGCCCAACTTGGCCTTTTGCCCCTAGGCACCTCCAAATTACTTAATTGCCCATGGGACCCAAATTTGGCTAAAATTCCTAAATTCTGCCAAAATACCCAAAATTGATCAAAACACATTTCAAA
>NW_018164709.1:0-16405 GCF_001263595.1 Phalaenopsis equestris | reverse complement strand
TAATCAAAATAATATTTAAATGATCTTGATAATGATCATTTAAATTAATACACACACTTAATACATTCACTTAGGTCCTAAGGACTTAGTGGTGAACTTAAGTTGAAATCCAGTTGTTAAAAGAGGATTAGAAAAATCAACGTAATTAAACTCTTTTAAAATAACACAAGTCCAATTAGGACTAAAAATTTGGCTAAGTGTTCTTAAACAAATTGATTTGCCCCTTTCAGGGTCTTCACCCACATAATTTTAAAATTACCTTATTATTGGGAATAATCAAAAAATGGATCTAATCATTTGGATGATGAAAATTTTTAAGATTTATGTTCTACGAACTGAGGGGTTTTCCCCTGCCCTATAAAGGTAAGGCAGAGTTTATTTTATTATTTGGTATGATATCACTATCAGGGAAAGCTCTTACAGTTAATTACATCTCCAAAGTTGTGGGCTCCATAGAAAATCTTGATTAAAATATTGATTTATATTATTCAAAATTTCTGGTTGTGAATTCCAAAATTAAAAATTTAATGATAGTGGATGAATCCAAATTCAAAATTTTTAAGAAGACTGATTTTAAAGATTTGAACATACAATCCGATGATAGTGTGTCATAAAAAAAACCCAAAAAAGGGATTTGGGCATCAAGAGTGGAAGTTTTACGGAAAGGATTCAAACTTTATGATCATTGAAGAGTTTTGAACTTATTGAAGGTCATGAAGAAATCAAAGGATATAAAATGGGTTGGATGAGTTTGATTAATTGAGAAAGTCAAGTTTGGAGGTTTTGAATTGGGAAAATAGATTTGAAAGATTGACTTTTGAAGAGTTTGAAAGGATGTTGACCTCACTTTTGTTGATGTCTAGTCTTTCTTCTTTAGAAGCCTAGGATCTAGCCATAGGAATTTCCTGTTGACTATCCTAGAAGACTAGTAACGGAACCCTACCCAGTAGAAATTTTAAACATCTCTTTGCTCCTCTTGGAGTTCCACATGTTTGGTTTTGCCCTATAGCACTTAGAAGGTTAAAACCAACATGGGGGAGCTCAAGGGGAGTCCCCATAGGATTGTTAGGCCTTAAGATTAGCCCTGGGTGGCTTGGGTTTGGTCTTGGTCAGGCACACACACGCACAATCCTAACCTTTTTCCCTACTATTCTGGAAACTCATGTGGGTGGTCCCCAAGCTCTTAGCCTTTAGCTAGAGTGGCCAGGACCAGCACATGGAGGATCCAAGATAGGCTTCCCCTTGGTCTCATGGCACAAAGCAGGTAAGATTGTGGTTAACATCCTTAATAACCTCCAGTTTCCACCTAAATACCTATCCTTGGCCTTTTACGCCAAAAATTTTCAAAAATTCCCAAAATGCCCCTGAAATCCTAATTTTCCCAAAATTCCCCAAATTGCTAATTCCCACCAAAAAATCATATTAAACCATTATAAACCCTTCAAATTCACCAAAACACCCCATTTTCTTCAAAATTCTAAAAATACCCATAATTTTCAAAAATTACCAAAATACCCCTCATATTCCAAAAATTCCCAAAACTTTCAAATTCACTCCAAATACCTTCAAAATCAATCCTAACCACTTAACAACTTCAATTGCACCCAAATTCTCCAAAATTGGCCAAAATTACTAAATTGCCCCTAAATCCATGAAATGCACAAATCATCCCCAATTTCTACCAAATTGATTTCAAACTCCCCCAATTTCAAATATAAGTCAAAATTCATCATGTTCAAGACTAATTAAAACCAAATTCAAGTCCAATTGAGCCCAATTCTTAACCTAAACTCTAAGCCTAAGTCAAATACCTTAAATTGACCCAAACTCCAAATCTCACCAAATTGAACCCATGGCCAATCCAATTTCCCCAATTTGAAATCCTAAATTACTCATGACATTTTCTTAAACCAATTTGAACCATCAATTGCTTTGGATCCATGCCCAAGTCAAGTCCAAATCCAATTTTTAGCCCAAAACCCAATTTTGAGCATAAAATTCAAATTAGCTTAAACCAGTGGAGTTAACCCAAGCTTATTCCTTTCCTACCATGTCTAGCCTCATAGGAAGCTAATCAAATCACCTAGGACCCTGATTTGGAGCCATGGAGCCTCTTCCTAAATTTGGTCAAATGACCCAACCTTTGGATTACTTGATTAAACCTCTATCATAATCACAATTAAACTTCCCTCTAACCTCCCTGAGCTAGCTGACCACCTTCCCTGGCTTGGCCGGCTGGTCTAGTGGCTGGAATTAAAAACCTAAGGGGAGGTTGACACACCTAAAAATTACCTAATTTTTCATATATATTTTATGCTTAATTTTAATGATTTTTAATAATATTACACTTTAAAGGGAGGTATTTTGCATATTTTTGGTTTCAAGTGCAATAAATAGACTTTTGGAGAATATGAAACAAAAATGGTGCAATTTGGAGTAAAAATGAGCAAGAAAGAATTTTTCGACTTGGCTCATTTTGATGTCTTTCTGTGATTAATTTACTTTACATTTCTCACATATTTTTGAGTAAGATTAAACTTTAAAGAAATATTACTTTAATGCTTATTTTATAGGTATATATGTTTAGAGCGAAACACAACTGAAATGGGGCAAAACGGAGCTGAAATGGAGCCAAACGGAGAAAAACACTGGAGCAGCTGCAGGGTGGTGTCTGAGGAGCCAAAAATGACACTAGAGGCACCAAAATCTAGAGAACTGGTGCCTGAGGCACCGGAGATGATATATGATGGATTAAGTCAGTTCAAGACAAATTTTGAGCAGATTTTGAGGCTCCAAATGATTCAAACGCCTCATGGAGTGCTTCAATGCATCTAAACACTTTGGAAGGCTCATTAATGAAGGGAAATGTCTCTTGAATGAATTGATATGTCTTTTAGGTTTCAAAAGGTGTGACTTTTGGAGAGAAATTGGGAGGGAATTTTGAATTCTTTTTGAAAGAAGGCAGCCCCTAATTAAAAAGGAGAGGAGTCTAGGGCATTGATGTGGCGTAAGAGTGAGAAGAAGGCTTTGGAGAAGAGAGGGTTTTCTTCTAGGGTTATAAGAGGAGAGGGAAGGTGAGAGATATCTTCTTCATTACATTTCTAGGAGAGAATTGAGTGTGATTGTAAAGAGAGAAAGTGCTTAAAGGGAACTTCTAGGGATTTGCTTGGGAAGGAGTGTGAGATAAGTTGTGTCTTTTATTTCCTTATTTTGTAAACTTGTTTTTGTATATAAAATCCATATTTTGTCGTTTCCTTCTTTTGATCCCAAGAATATAGTTGTGTAAAAATTATATAGTTGATTGCGCTATGCAACGGTGCCAAAAGCGTGATGCAATATTTTATGAATAAGAAATTTAAGCAATTAATGTTAGGATTTTATGCAAGTATATGTCTCGTTATCAATTAATAATGGACTTTCTATTTAAGCCCCAAATATCAATCCCATGGGGAAGGTTTAAATTTGAAATGATAATTTTACTAGAAAATTCACGGAAAGTCAAAACGAAATTACTGTCACTAATTTCAAATGTTGAGATGTTGTCAGAACTAAATTATTTAACTAATAACAAAACTGAAATACAAAGTTTAAACAGTAACTACTAAACTATTAAAGTATTAAACTGTGTTTATGTGATTAAGATTTCTTACGTAAAAAAGCATCTTTCATACTACAATGAGGTTTTGGTAAAATGAGATTAGATAAATGGTTCAAATATGTATTGTGCCAAATAGCAACAGTTTTAATTCTCTACTCTGATACAGTGCTATAGAAAATTATTGGCTAATCCCAGGTTTAGTCCCTAAATACATGGCTAGGCTAGGAGGATACTGGCTCCCACTCCAAAGCTCCCACTTCCCTTCACATGAAGGCTAACTCTCACTTTAGTTTTTAAACACTAAGATCGAATTGGGGATTTTTGTCTGTCACCCTAAAGGTTCTCCATTTCTACACCCAACAAAGTATATTTTCCTATTTATTTGCACTTAATTCCATGAACAAAGTTCTTCTTCATGGAATCAAATGTGATCCTCACTCTGTTGTAGAACTTATAGTCCATTTCCCGGATCATATGTTTCACAACATATTTTAACAATTCAATTGGACAAATCAAAAAGTAAATTAAATTTGGAGTTGGAAAAATCATCACAATTTATTTTATATTTTACTATTGTCACATCCAACCATATCTCAGAGTAGGGAGAAAGATAAAGTAAACTACTCAGACTTCATGAGAAAGATACAAAAAAACACAAATTTAATATATAAAAGAAAGTTTGTACAACACTAATAAACAAACAACACTTATCTCAAACTCTTTCTCAAAGCAAATCCTTTATAGTCTCTTCTAGGAAATGTAGGAAGAATAAATCTCTCACTTTTCCCCTTCTCCAACACTCTTACAGAAGAGTTCACACTTAATCTCACCACAAAACTCTAATTTATAAGAACAATTGACTCTAAATGGTTATGAAATGAAAAATAGAAGAATGTGTGATATTTAGAAGGTTGAATAGAGGGGATGAAATGGTAGGAAGTGCTACTTTTTTGATCAAATTTGACCCTAAATAAAGCCTAGAGTCAGTTCTCCAATATGTGCCTCCAAAAACTCTTCAAAATGTGTCCAGATTTGTTGAATCTTCTAGAAATTGGGGTTGAACCGACATTAACGCAGTCGGCGCCCATTCCGGCGCTATCGTCACCAGTGTCCCACAATTTAATTCGTCCTCTCTGTCAAACGGCGCCGTTGGCGCAGAACAAATTTCAACTCTTCATTTTTGCTTCCTTTTTTCTTTAAGTCCTAAAATACAACAACCTGCAAGAAAACATAAAAATACCTTCCATTAAAGTGAAATATCACAAAAAATAAGTGTAAAATATGGGTCTAAAAATTCATATATTTTTGGTGTATCAAAATCACCCAAACTTACATGTTAGTTGTCCTCAAGTAACTCCTCTACGATATAAAAAAATGACTTATGATAAAGAATTTAACTTCTAGATTTCCATATCTTAGTCCACTAAATACAATAGCATAACTTAAGAAAAATTTAAAATAACTCCAGTTAATACTAAAGGTATAAGAATATTTAGTAATCAAGTCCTAGTTTTCTTATTCTCTATATTTTTCAAGAAAAATTGCAAATTGTCATTAAGTCACTTAAAGTATTCATATAAAAATAAACTTCATAAAACTTTACTAGTAAATAAGTTAATACTCAAATAAAAGTTTAGAAAAAGTAGCAAGCCTTCTTTTTTAATTTGATTCAAGTGAAGCCAATTTTTAATTAGGCATCTCCTCAAGCTTCTCCCCACATCTTTTCTTTTCTTTTTCTTTTATTTTCTTTTCTTTTCTTTTTATATGTGAAAATCACTATATTTGGATTGCTTTTAATAATTTTGAACTTCACTATCCTCTTATTAAAGTCAAAAACTTGTCACATGTCTTCACTTAACAAATTTATATTAGCTTACAGATTTCATAAAGTCTAATTCTTTTCTTCTTACATGAATCTTTAAGATTTTTAATATTTCAAAAATACAATTTTCTTTTCTTAAAAAAGAAAAACATGGTCCTTTTCTTTTATACCAAATATCTTAATCTTTAAAATTAATCTTTATTATTGAAAATTTTTTCTTAAGTTTACTATATATTTAGAAACATAATATAGTTATCTAAAGTTAACCCCTAATACTAAAGGTCATGTTAAATTTAAAATTTAAAAAATATAGTTAAGTGAGGACAAATAAAATTAAGTTCTTTTCTAACAATTTTTGTTAATTTCTTTAAAAAATAGTTTTTCTTCCCCCCCCCCCCCCCAAACTTAATTTTTTAAAAAGATTTAGCATGAAGAATTTTAAAAATAAAGGGTGAAAGAAAACATTAAATATATAAAGAAAAGACATGCTTGTTGAAGGTTCTGATTTTTTAAACTAAATTCTGAAATATTGCATATGCTAATATGAAAAAGCTACAAGACTTAAAACATTAAATAGTCCATAATACATATAAAATTTGCTGAGAAAGAGTTAATTGCAATACATTTAATAAAATGCTAAAACTAACAACAGAACTAAACTGAATTTTAGAAATGAAAATAGCTTTACAAACTACAGTTTCACAACTCAACATAACTATAAAACAAAGTCTCAAAATCTAACAAACAGTCTCAAACAAACACTCTCAACAATAAATATATATATATATATATATATATATATATATAAACAAACAACACAAAAAACAAATTACAATCAAATATAACTAAAAGAAAATCAAATCAAATCACCAATCATCATCATCTTCTTCATCTACATCCAAATTATGCCGCTGATATGGAGTAAAACAGGGTGAGTAGAAAACTGAACTGAATGATCACCCTTTAAGTATCTCACTAACGCATCATCATAATCAGCATCATATTTAAACTTTTGCCGTATCAATTCATCAATGTGAGCATTTCTGACATCCATGTTTTGCAATCTATGATCCATTCTTAAGATATCTCCCTACTGTAACATCATTTAGTCTAAAAGCTCTCGGTTTGTAGAAACACTAGAAGTAGGGGTCCTCACAGTAGAAGGAATATCTTTGGTCTTACTCTCGGATCTCCAATCAACATGAGATTCATATGTTTTTATATTGGCAGGCCCAATAGGTCTTAGAGGCTCAATTCTCTCTTCTGCAGGTCTAAAATCAACTCCTACCTGATCATAGAGTGTAAAAGTAAGTGCAGGGTGTGCCAAACCACCAGTGGTCTCTCTCAAAGCAATAAATCTAGTGTTCATATAGATAATAGAGCCTACATTTGTCCTCATCACCCGCCGAATACAGAAGTTTAGGATGGTTCTATCCTTTGTCACTTCACTATGATGATTTGTCGGAATCATTTATTCAGAAATAAAGTAGTGCCAGGACTTAGATACTACATTAAGCATAGAAAGAGGAAAATTTACTTTAACACCATTTTTGACTTTCCAAGTCCCTCTTCTATCAATAAGAAAAGAAATAACCTCATCTAAGGCCTTATTAGTAGCAAAAAATGATTTATACTGCAACTGTAAACATCTTCTAACTGATAAAACTCATTAATTTTACATAGAGAAAACTCCAACATTTTTCCACGAACAAAAAATAAAATCATCAGAAGCTTCAGTAAAATTGGCATAGAATTCCAGAATCCCATCACTACATCAATAATCGCATCGGCAGTAAAATAACAAAAATTTTTCCACTGCCAATTATTGATTAGTCGCTTGACTTCTCCTCCCAGATTTTTAAAACCACGATCCAGAATCACTTTTTTATGCTCAAGTAGACTATTGAAAAGAGCGCTAGCCCTGAAGCTAACAATTTTTTTATCATCATAATCTACTTTTCACTTTGCTTTGCTCGTTCTAGGTGCCATGAGAAATCTAGAGAAAATTCAAAAAAATTCAAATAAATTCCAAAAATTTCAAAATCACAATGTAAAACACTTTACACTTAAATTTACTTAAATCTACTAAGTAAGAGTTCTTCACACAAAGATTTTCTCAAAATCTCTCAAAAAATTCTAAAATTTTTGGATCTCGGCAATGTGATAAATCCTTGGTGAAAATCAAAAATTTTTTTAACTCAAAGTGTAGCTCTTACATAGAGAAGATGAAATCCAAAGTTCCTTTGCCTTAAAATCACCTCAAATTCAAGCAAATGAAAGCCCTAAGTGCAAAAATCAGAGTTTGAAGGTGACTCAAAGGGTAAAAATGGAGGGTTACGGTGAAAATCATGAATTTAAGGAGTTAAAGGCTTTTCTCCAGTCGAGGGCGCCGTCGGCGCTAAAGGCCTAAAATTCTTTTTTCAATTTTTTCAATTTTTTCAATTTTCAATTTCCTTTCAATTTTCTCCAAAGTTTTTTTTAGTATTTTTAAACACAAATTTTTATTTAACAATAATTCACAAACAAACATTTTCATAAACAATCATTTTCATAAACAACAACAAATTAACTTTTATATATGAAAATACAATTTTACAAACACATTTTTCTAATCACACTTTCACACATACTAAGTAAACTAAATTATAAATCAACATCAAAATTAAGCCACAACACTAAACGCTGACACAAAACTATACACATAATCAAAGTTCAGAATTATAAAGCAAAGTAAACTAAATCAAATCCACACAATTTCATTAAGTACATAAGTTCTTAAAACTAGTAGAGAGAGTCCAAATTCTTTAATTATACTGTCTCATCTGCAGTGCTTTCTCCTTCTCTGATATCTCCCATCGACTGGTAATGAACGTACATATTGTATATTACGAGAATTGATCAGTCAAATTTTTTTTGATTTATCCTTTTTCTTTAAACATTCGCAGTATGATCAAAATTTTCTTTCATCTTCCAATCTAGGTGATCAAAAAGGTACTTAAGATCTCCTATTGCATTCATAATACTTTGAAGTTCTCTTTCAATTTTCTCCAATTTCTTTTCCACAGCAAGTGAACTTCCAACTGTTGGTGGCATCAATGGAGTTAAAGCATGTGATAAATGATTCAAGATAATATCTAATGCTTCATTCCCATTCCCAACAAAACTATCATCAATAGGAATCATGAGCTCCCAGTGTAATAAATTTTTTTTACTACTTTCATATGGAACTTGAGATTGAGTGCAAAGTATGAAAATTGTGGAAGAATGCTCAAATCCATAAATTGACCCATTCATAATACTACCCATAACGGATTTAAATATGATAGATCCTATATCAATGGGTTTTTCCATTTGAATGCAATAATTCAAAATAGCACTTTCTTTGGTGACTCTACTAATTTTCATGATAGGGATTAATTTTGCAGAAATGTCACTATGCCACTACTTTGATATTGGATTAAGCAATGAAGCAGAGAAACTAACACATCTTTCATCTCGCATTTCCTAAATATCACTTTCATCCGTCAGAAAATTATAGACATCTTGCATCAAATCTCTTGTAAGGATGAAATTTGTATAATGACAGATTAGACTGTTTTCTATCATATATAACTCATTGATTCGCGCAGGAGTAAATTGTATGACTTTACCTCTTATGAAGACAACTCCTTGGGTAGTTCCATGTAAGTTTGCATAAAATTCCTTCATTATTAGTACAAGAACTTCAGCGGTAGTGTAGCACAGAACTTACCATCACCTTTGTACAATGATTTTATTAATCAGAGAACTTTGATTAATCAATCTGTGATTGACAAAGCATCTCTCCTTGATAAGCCTCTTCTTTACAATAACTATGTCTTATAGACTTTGTGCGTTAAAACTAATAAACTTTCTTCTATTGAAAACTCCATACCTGAACGTATTTCTAGAATTAGAGGACATAAAATTTGAAAATAGGAAGTTTCCAGTCGTTCAAGGCAGTTTTTATGACTTTAAAAACTCCTCCAGACGGTTATTATGGAGCAAAATCTTTCTAAAGTCTTCCAAAAACCATCAAAAATTGCAAAACTGCTCTCAGCGCCGTCGGCACTCCCGATGACACTGTCAGCGCTTTGGTCCGTTTACGCGGGCACCGTTAGTGCCCATTCTAGCGCCGTCGATGCCAATGGACAAAAATTGCGACTTTATGTTTTCGATTAATTCGATTCTAAATTTTCCTCTAATACCAATATTTGTCTTAATTTATAATATATAAAATTGTGTAGGAATATTATCTATTAATATATAACACTTATCAAACAAAATAAGAATACATAGATATATATCTTTATATATATGGGTTACCTCCCATAAAGCGCTTGGTTTAACATCATCAGCTCGACATACCATTTGATTAGTTGGGTTGTCTTAACATTAAAACTTCTTTAAATTGTGGTATGTGCCCTTCATAATAATGTTTCAATCGATGACCATTAACGTTAAATATCTTTCAAGTGTTAGGATTTTTAACAAAAATAGCTCCATAATGATAAACTTTAATTGCTTTAAATGGTCCTAACCATCTAGATTTCAGTTTTCCTAGAAATAATCTCAATCTTGTATTATATAATAAACTTCTTGTCCAGGTTTAAACTTCTTTTGAAAAATCTTTCGATCATATCATATTTTCATTTTCTCTTTATAGATTTTTGCATTATCATATGTTTCATTTCTAATCTCCTCAAGTTCATTGAGTTGCAATAATCTTTTCTTAACAGCATCCTTTAAATTTAAATTAAATTCCTAAATAGCCCAAAATGCTTTATGCTCCAATTCTATTGATAAGTGGCATGTTTTTTCAAAAATAAGTCTATATGGGGACATTCCTATGGGAGTCTTATAAGCAGTTCTATAAGCCCATAATGAAGTATTGTATCTAGTTTATCAGACTAATTTAATTTATAAAGATTTATAGCTTTTTCTAAAATACATTTAGTTTTACGATTTGATATCTCTGTTAGACCGCTAGTATGAGGATGATAAGCAGTAGAGAATCTATGCATAATATCATATTTCTTAATCAATTTTTTTATTCTCTTATTTCTAAAATGAGATCCTCCATCAGTAATAATTACTCTTAACATTCCATATCCTGTAAAAATATTTTTAATAAAAAATTTAGAAACACTCTGAGCATCACATCTAGGTACAACAATAGCTTCAATCCATTTAGACATATAATCAAAAGCAAGCAATATATATAAATTTCGAATAAAAGAACCAATTCAACCTTCTAAAATTGATCAGAAAAGTGACTCTTCCTGACATCTCATCGCCCCAATTCAACCTTCTACGCATCACACATTCTTCCATGTTTCATTCCACAACCATTTAGAGTCCATTGTTCTTATAATTTAGAGTATTGAGGTGAGATTAATAGTGAAATCTTCTCCAAGAGTGTTGGAGAAGGAGAAAAGTGAGAGATTTCTTCTTCATTCATTTCCTAGAAGAGACTACAAGGGATTTGCTTTAAGAAAGACTTTTAGATAAGTGTTGTTTGTTTATTAGTGTTGTATGAACTTTTGTTTATATATGAAATTTGTGTTTTGTTGTATCTTTCTCATGAAGTCTGTGTAGTTTACTTTATCTTTCTCTCTACTCTGAGATATGGTAAAATGAAGAGACAATATGGATGTACCAATATTAAAATATAAAATAAATTGTGAAGATTTTTCAACTCCGAATTTAATTTACTTTTCGATCTGGCCAATTGAATTGTTAAAATATGTTGTGAAATATATGATCCGGGAAATAGAGTATGAGTTCTACAATAGAGTGAGGATCACATTTAATTCCATGAAGGAGAACTTCATTCATCGAATTAAGTGCAAATAAATAGAGAAATATAATTTGTTGGGTGTAGAATTGGAGAACCTTTAGGGTGACAGACTAAAATCCCCAATTCGATCTTAGTGTTTAAAAACTAAAGTGAGAGTTAGCCTTCATGTGAAGGGAAGTGGGAGCTTTGGAGTGGGAGTCAGTATCCTCCTAGCTTAGCCACATATTTAGGGACTAAACGTGGGATTAACTAATAATTTTCTATAGCAATGTATCAGGGTAGAGAATTAAAACTGCTCCTATGTGACACAATACATATTTGAACCATTTATCTAATCTCATTTTACCAAAACCTCATTATAGTGTGAAAGGTGCTTTTCACATAAAAAATCTTCATCACATAAACATAGTTTAATAGTTTAGTAGTTAATGTTTAAACTTTGTATTTCAGTTTTGTTATTAGTTAAATAATTTAGTTCTGATAACATCTTAATATTTGAAATTAGTGACAGTAATTTCATTTCGACTTTCTGTGAATTTTTTAGTAAAATTATCATTTCAAATTTAAGCCTTTCCCGTGGGATTGATATTTTGGGTTTAAATAGAAATTCCATTATTACTTGATAACAAAACATATACTTGCATAAAATGCCAATATTAATTGCTTAAATTTCTTATTCATAAAATATTACATCAAGCTTTTGGCACCGTTGCATCACCTTTTTTGAAAATATAATTTTTACACAACTATATTCTCGGGATCATGGTTTTGGCGCCGTTGTCGGGAAGGTAGCAATAAATTAAATAAATTTGGTAAATTAGGAAATTTAGAGATAATTATATAATAAATAATAATAATAATTTAAGAATTAAAAAATCCAACAAGAAAATATATTTTTATTCAAGAGTTATTCTTAAGAAATTTTTTTTATTTTTAAGAAAATTTTCTTTACTTATTATATTTGTTTATGTGAAATATTGGATCTGAAGGTTTAGTACCTTATGATTTAGAATCAGAGTGTACTATTAGAAAAATTCAAAAATAACAAAAAGAAATTAAAAAATTAAACAAAATGGTAAATAACTTAAATAATTAAATAAACAAAAATCGACAAAGACCATTAAAAGATTATGCTAATCCAACGGCAGATGAACTCCACTTGAATATTCAAAATCCTGATGTTGTTGCTAGCTCATTTGAGTTTAAACCTGCTATCATCCAAATGGTACAAAATAATCAGTTTAAAGGAACACCTACTGAAGATCCAAACTTACATCTTGCTAGTTTTCTTGAAATTTGTGCTACTTTTAAATATGACGGAGTGTCTAATGATGTTGTTAGACTTAGAGCCAAGGCTTCATTAAATTCATTAGCGCCTGGATCTATCAGAACTTGGGGAGAACTATTACAAAAACTCTTAGCTAAATATTTTCCACCCTCGAAAACTGCTAAGCTTAGAAATGATGTTACATCTTTTTGTTAGTTTGAAGGGGAATCAATATATGAAGCTTAGAAAAGATTTAAAGGTCTTCTTAGATAATGTCCAGACCATACTCTCCTAGATTGGTTAATAATTGAAACATTTTATAATGGATTAGTAGGATCACTTAGATCTATAATAGATGCTGCTGCGGGTGGATCACTAATGTCGAAACCTTTTGATGAAGCATATTCTTTAATTGAAGAACAATTTTCAATGGCCCTCTGAAAGGTAAATCCTAAGAGAGTAGCTAGTATTCATGATTTTGATGCAATGTCTATTTTAGCTTCTCAAACTCCTGCTATTTCAAAAAAGATTGATCAAATAGGAGTGAACTATTCTCAAATACCCCTAGTATTAGAGGAAAATTCACTAGGACAGAGAAAATTCACTAGGACAGATCGTGGAGAAGCTCTCGGTTTCATATTTTGTGGGCTCACTTTTGTGTTTTTTTTTTCCGGGGTTATAAATAATCAAAATAACAATCTCTATTCTAATTTTTATAATCCTGGAAGGAAAAATCACCCTAATTTTAATTGGAATAATTATAATAATTCGATGAATCCCTATAAAAATTTGAACAACCAAGGAAATCCTAGTTATCAATATTATTATCCTCCTGATTTAACTCTAATCCTAACCCACAAGTTAAGGAAAAGAAGTTGACAATGGAAGAAGTAATGTTAAACATGGGAAATCAAATACATAATCAAGGGGATGCGATTAGAAATATTGAAAATCAATTAGGACATATTGCTACTACACTCAGTAACAGACCTTTTGGAATTCTTTCAAGTACAGTGAAAGTTAATCCAAAAGATCAAAATAAAGAGCAAATTAAAGCTATTCAATTATGAAATGGAAATGAATTTGAAATAAGGAAATATGAAATGGAAATGAATTTGAAATAAGGATCCAAAGAGAAACTGAAGTTGATGAAGAGAAGGAAAAATGAAGTAGAAGAACAAAGATAAACAATTTACAAATTTTTTTGGAAATTATTAAGAAATTAACAATAAATATTTCTTTTGTTGAAGCTTTAGAACAAATGTCAAGCTATGTGAAATTTATGAAGGATATACTAAACAAGAAAAGGAAGTTTACAGATCATGAGATTGTTGCACTCAGTGAAGAGTGTAGTGCTATTATTCAAAAAAAGCTTCCAAAGAAATTAAAAGATCTTGGTAGTTTTACTATACCTTGTGCTATTGGTGAAAAGTTTTTTGGAAAAGCTTTAAGTGATTTAGGAGCAAGTATCAATCTTATGCCTTTATCGATCTTTAAACATTTAGATTTTAGAGAGATTTCCCCTACTACTATAACTCTTCAATTAGTTGATCAATCAATAACTTATCCAAAAGGAGTTATAGAGGTTGTATTATTAAAAGTGGATAAATTTATTTTCCCTGTAGACTTTATATTATTGGATATGGAGGAAGATAACGAAATTCCTATTATTTTGGGGAAACCATTTCTTGCAACAGGGAGAGCTATAATAGATGTGAAAAAGGAGAATTTATAATGAGAGTTAATGATCAAGAAGTAACATTTAATATTGAAAAAGCTATGAAATATCCAGCAATATAAAAAGATAATGAATGTTTTAGAATGGAAGTAACTGATTATCTGAGTAATGAACAATTCAAGACTGAGTTTGAAGAAAAATTAAAATAATGAGAATTTTTTGAAAATAAGGAAGAAATAAAAGAAGAAGATGTAGATTATATTCAGGGTAAATTTGAAACTTTAGACTTGTTGGAAAATGATAATAAAAATCTTATTCCTTCTAGAATTAAACCACCTAAACTTGAACTGAAAATATTACCTGCCCATTTAAAATATGTGTTTTTAGGAGAGCATCTACATTGCAAGTTTTTGTATCCTCTGAATTAACATAAATTAAAGAACAAAAAATAATAGAGATGTTAAAAAAGTATAAAAGGTTGTTCCTTTATCCTAAAACAACCCCCAATAGCATAATCACTAGCATCGTACATTATTTCGAATGGTTTCTCCCAATCAGGTGGTACTATTATAGGTGTTATGATTAATTTTTCTTTCAATAATTCAAATGCTTTTGTGCCTTTCTCATCAAAATTAAATTTCGTGTCCTTTTCTAAAAGTTGACATAATGGCTTAGTCATTTTAGAAAAAAAATTTTATGTAACGCCTGTAGAAACCAACATGTCCTAAAAAGCTTCTTACCCATTTAACATTAGTCAGAGGTGATAATTTTTCAATAACTTGAATTTTTGCAGGATCTACTTCCATGCCATTTTTAGAAATTTAATGCCCAAGTATAATTCCTCCCGCAACCATAAATTGACATTTTTCCCAATTTAGTACTAGGTTGATTTTTTTACATACTTCAAGAACTTTTTTTAAATTATTTAAACATAATTTAAACAAAGTTCCAAATACAGAAAAATCATCCATAAACACTTCCATTCCATGTTCAATAAAATTGCTAAAGATTGAGATAATACATCTTTGAAATGTTGCATGTGCTTTGCATAGTCCAAAAGACATTCTACGAAAAGCAAATGTTCCATATGGGCTAATAATTGTTATCTTTTCTTAATCCTCTGAAGCAATTGGGATTTGGTGATAACTGGTATATCCATCTAAAAAGCAACAATATTTGTTCTCAGCTAATCTATCCAACATTTTGTCTAAAAAAGGTAAATGAAAGTGATCATTTATAGTGGCCATGTTTAATTTCCTATAATCTATACAAATTCGCCAACCAATAAATTGTCTTATTGATATTAGTTCATTTTTTCTCATTTTCTTCAATGGTCACTCCTCCTTTCTTCGGAACACAGTGGATTGGACTTACCCAAGCACTGTCTAAAATAAGATATATAATTCCAACATCTAGCCATTTTAAAATTTCTTTTTTAACAACTTTTTTCATTATTGGGTTTAATCTCCTATGAGGATCAGGTTTAGGGTCATATTGTTCATTTAATAGAATTCTGTGCATACAAATAGAAGGACTTATTCCTTTAGTATCTACTAAAGTCCAACCAAAAGTGCTTTTATATTTTTTTAACATCTCTATTAATTTTTGTTCTTTAATTTTTGTTAATTCAGAAGATATAATAACATGCAATGTAGATGACTCTCCTAAAAACACATATTTTAAATGAGCAGGTAATATTTTCAATTCAAGTTCAGGTGGTTTAATGACAACGACTTTATATATGCAATAAAATATAAGATAAATATAGACGTATTAAATATTCAATAATTTTAAAGTCACACTTATCAACACAAGTATACGTATCGCTCAAGTAATATAGAGCTCTAATGGAGTCCTAGATATCGATCCCACAGGGAGAAGTTTAGAATTACAGACTAAGACCTTAGAAAAACAATACTTTAATCACAACAATGACGTTCAATTTGCTTATCTGTCATTAATAGGCAATTGAAATAAATAGATAATTTTAATAACTAATAAATAACAAATGATATAAAGTAGGGTTTAATTGTGCTATTCAATATATAAGAAAACATCCTTCTCCTTGTCAAGAAATTATAGTGAATGGATAAAGTGAATCAGTTCAAATTGTATTATGCCAAATAGTAGCATACATATTCTCTACCATTTGGTCCATGCATAAAGAACACTGACTAATCCTACGCTTGTTTACTGAATCTACGGCTAGGCTGGGAGGATAC
>NW_018164708.1:353672-359504 GCF_001263595.1 Phalaenopsis equestris | reverse complement strand
TAAATTTAAAGGTGAGCAATTAGCCCATGTCTACCCAAAATTGTTTCCACCTAACAATTGTCCACTTGCTCATGAACATGAAATGACAAAAAGGCTACATGATCAATAAATTAATAATGGGGTCACTTTTAATCTTAGTATTTATAATTTAACCTCTTATTAAAATTGTTTCCACCTAACAATTGTCCACTTGTTCATGAACATGAAATGACAAAAAGGTTGCATGATCAATAAATTAATAATGGGGTGACTTTTAATCTTAGTATTTATAATTTAACCTCTTATTTCTCAAGTGTGATTAAAAGTAATATATTAATTTTTCAATATGATCCTAAATAATCCTAAAGAGGGTATTTAAATCAAATTTAAGAAAATCAAGGGACTAAATTAAACGCATTAAATAACTACACTAAAAAAACACTGCACAATAATGCAAGAGTTAGGGTGTGTTTGGCGCATAATTTTAATAGAATTTGATCAAAGATTTATAGTCTGTTTGGGGCAGGTACAACTTATTAATAAGCTGAGCATAATTTTAATAGAATTTGGTCAAAAATTTAGGGTCTGTTTGGGGCAGGTACAACTTATTAATAAGCTATTGTTCAAAAATCCACGGTGGCTACTACAACAACTAGACAGCTTTCACAGCATCTAGTCAGGAACGGTGTGAAAATGTTGATTTCTGCGGTTTGAATACTCTGCTTTTTGAAAAAGTTGACAAAACACAATTTACCCAAAAGGGTCTGGGTGTGTTTTCAAAATGCACCGCACCAAATAAGATACCTCAAACCGGTCCTTAATTTCAATCCAGCCAAACACCAAAATATTAAAGTTAAATCTAGCCCTCTGATAAATCAATTTTTTTTCTCTTTTTCTCATGTTTCGTCTCTTTTCTAATGAAAATTTGGATTTAATAAACCTGATTGAGATGCAAATAAAGAATTTATGCCGCATTCGCTTGCAAGGTCCATCTCATTCTCATAGATTTATTGGATTTACTGGATTTGATCAATTCTATTTAACTAGATAAACAAATAACAACATAGTTTCAATCTCAATAAAAGCATATGAAAAATGATGGAGAAAAGTGTAAAAAGTGTTGATTTAATTTGTAGGACAGTTTTAACAATTCTATACACCATGAGGCTAAAATTGCCCAATAAAAACATCAATTTTCACATTTCAATTCTAAACAAACTTCTATTTACAAGTAAAACATTCATAATTTACAATTTTATCCCAAAAATCAAACAAGCAGCAGAAAATCAAACACTATACAAGCAGCAAACATAACATGCTGGACAGTTTCTCATATCTCTGCATAGATGTGAACAACATTTTATTTACATAAAACTTTCAGTATTACACAGGACTTCTGCCATATTACATAAAAACAAATTAAGATTTGTATGTTTCAGGGCTGAAATTACACATAACTCAACCATTAATCTCACCACTTCCAGTTCCTTCATCATCCGCATCAGGCGGGCTATTGCTGTTAAACTGGGTCCTCGGTATCACATGGTGGTTGTCGACGGCGGTGGCAGGGAAACTCGCCGTGTTTTGCCGTGGAAACGACTGCGCTTTCACGAGCTCTTGAGCTGCACTATCCGCCATGGAAAATCCTCTTTTAGCCAAACTGCATTCCACCATTGCAAGGAGAAGAAGATGAAGAAGAAGAAGCTTGCAGATTCCAGTCTTCATCCTCAAACTCATTCCTCTGTTCTAAATGTAAGATTTCAGTCATTTATAAGAACATAAAAATTTGATTTTTTTAACCGGGAAAGATATAATGCTTACTGTCCGGGAATAAAAATCTGATCTTGCTTCTATGCTTGGATTCATGTTTGTTCAGCACTTCCAACCAGCTTTTTATAGAGAGGAAAAAGCTCAGAAGATGAATTATTAAACCTCCACCACAAGCAGATATTTTCAGTGGATGAACACATCATCATTCCACATATCAATATTTAACAATTGATTCCAAAAGAATATAAAATGAAATTTACATACATACCCCATAACTCTAATGTATTTACATTATATGCATGAAAAGTTAGTAATTGCAGTATTTTTCATTCAGGTGATGTTAGAGAGTTCAGTGTTGTGCATCTTAATGTGAAAGTTTAGGAGTTAGATGTGTAAATGCATGAGAATTGTGTGGGGTTATGTATGTAAATGTCCTGATGCAATGTAATTATATCAGTTGTGAAGGTTGGAGTTAGATGAGCAGCCACTCATTCATTGTTGACTTTATATAAAGTCTTTTGGGTTGCCTCTCAGTGGTGCCATATAAAGTAAGTGAACAGACCCCTCCATTTGGCTCAGAGAGGAAAGAACAGTCTTTCCCACTCATTCATTTCTGACACTTGGATTAAACTACTGATAGATATAAATCTGAATGCTCTGCAATTACGGAGCATTATTCTTTGAGAACATAAAGATGCCGCATGATCTTCAATAAGATGGGCTGCAATACCGTTGAATGATAAGCTAAAGGGAGTTTTACTTACTTCCCACACTATTTTTATTTATTTATGTAGCCTGTTCAGAAAATAGGACGAAGAAAAATAGTAATCGACACAAATCTAGAATGAACACAGAGATTTAACAAGGTTCGGCAAAGATGACTACGTCATCGCGAGCAGAGCGGCGATTTCACTATTTCATAGAAGTTACATACCCATAGAATTATAAAAGATGATTCCTCCTGGGGTTACTAACAGACCTACTTATAATCCCAGGAATAAACCCTAGGCACAATGTGTAATTACAACATTACCCCTGCATCGTACCACGGGGTTTTGCCCCCGCACCCCCAACCCACGTAACTCCCGACTATCGTACCACGGGGCTTTGCCCCCGCACCCCCAACCCACGTAACTCCCGATTTAGACAGATTCTTCCGCTCCGCTTCGATCCAGCGTCTTTCCCCATATGGTATATATGGTATATGAGTAATACCATAACATATCTGATGCCCAAAATTTAACATTTACACTAATAACCCCATTGGTTTCATAAAAATTTGCATTAAAAAATGTATTTTACAGTCCGTTTGTAGCAGCTGCAGCTTATTAATAAGTTGTTGAAAACCTGCAATAGCTACTACAATTTTTATTTTTTTGAAATGTCATATCGTAGCTATAAAGCTGTCACCGTATCTAATTAGGTTTGATGGAAAATTATGAATTTTAACTATTAGTTTTCTTAGAAGTTTTTCAAACACTATTTATCTAAACAAACAAAACTGCGATTCGATACCGCACAGTTGGGAAATTGCCGCCCCAAACGGGTTCTTAGTTAGACCGGTGAGATCATGAGTTGCTGCCCCTATGGATTGGGAGTATGTCGAGGTGAATACATGTGAGTTGGGATTAATTATTTAACATAATTAATTTAGTGGGCTTGTTTGAAGTTGGCCCAAATCTTACATCCGCAGAAGATCCAAATTTAATTAATATGGGACTTCCGGCTCTATGTTTTAGTTGCCATAAAGGTCAAACCTTACAACATTTTCACTTTTATTTTTGGGCTAGATGGATTTGAATCGGCCCAAAAATTATAATGTAGGATGGAGCCCAAATATATTTAAAATATACTAGAGTAACTGTCACTATCTCATTGCAGCATTCTATTTTTTATCTTATGGTTGGGATTCAAAGATTTAAATTAAAAATTAAGAAAATAATTAAAATATTATATCCCAAAATTTTAATTTTAAATTATATTGAAATATTTGAGAGTTAAGTATTCTAAATTAAAAAGTTTTATGTTGAATTAGTAAAAATATTTTATAGTTATATTATTGGTACAACATTTAAATTAAATTAAATCTGGTTTAACCTGCTTTTAAAATGAGGGGACCCAATTTATATATGACATACATTTGGAAGGTCAAACAGATGACGACACTAGCAAGCCTATATTTGAATTGAGCGTCTCGACAAGACAAATCTAACGAGCCCAAGGTCACTCAATTCCGACATCGTTAAGGCGCCCAAATGTTCATTAAACGTCGCATGATCGAAGGAAACTCTTTGGAATGTCTGATCAAAATGGTTGATATTCATGCATTAATTGCACCCAGAACACTATAAATAGACCTCCACCTCTCACATGAGGGGAAGTTGAAGAATAGAGAAAGCCTGGGGCCTTGAGGAGAAGCTGCAGCTCAGCATCACCGCTCGTCGTCGACCACCGCCGACCGTCATCAACATTTACCAACCATCATCGAGTAGCACCAACCACCATAGATCACTACAAACCAGACCCTGTCAGCCGACGTTGTAATCTAAAAAATATAGTTAATCTTTCCCGTCTGTGGGACAAGAGATTTTTGTAATCATCAATCAATAGTGGCTTTCCACAACTGGGTCAGGACCTGTGATTTTTTCCCTTATAGGTTTTCCACTTAAAAGTTTATGGAGTCTTCACTGCTTATTTCTTTTTCATCTGTGCGCGCTGAGCCTTCGTACAACGCGAAAACGCTAGTCCGTTACTCTACCGCCGTGAATTTTCTAGCACGCATCAACTGATTAGAAGGCTTTTTAACGATTTTAAAAATATGTGGTTATTATTATATAATAAAATAAAATTATAATTTAAAAAATCATAATATCTTCTTAAATTAAGTGTAATTTGAGCTTAATTCAACTCAAAACCAGTTGAATTTTCGTCAAAATTATCCTAGAAAGTTTTAACATATTTCTCATCTCCTTTATTTTTCTTTCCGAAAAGACTTACGGCAAAGTCAAATAATGTGTAATCAATAACGATGGTAAATTAATACTAATAATGATAAATAGCGGTATTTACATAAATACCACGTAATTCTTATGTTTTTACATATCTAATCTATAAACTTTCTTATTCACATAAATAGGATCATTTTTAAGAACAACCCTGTTGGGGAGTCTAGGTGAAAGTCCATTTATTAATCTTTGGACCTCATATTTATCGAATGGAAAATTTTTGTACAATTACAGAAAGAATGAAACAGTTGTGGAAACTGCTCTTAATGCAGTTAATGTGCTAAATTAATACAATATTTGTGTTGTCATTTAAGTGTAATACAACGGTCATTAGTCGATCGATGCATTTTAGTTCGGTTGACCAGAGCGATCGGTTGCGTTGCGTTTGCTTCTGTTGAGACGAGGTCAATCGATCGATTAGTTGTGATCAAGCGCCCTTGAAAGAATTTTGGGTGCCTATGAACATAAGCGTGATCCGTCATTTAAATCCCTCGACAATGTCGATCTGACAAGCAAATAGAGCGGTCGGTCATCAAACGGCTGGTTCCCATGCTCATTCGGTCTGTCGCTTCGATTGCTCTATCGTGATTCTCATCCATCTGGTTGCTTCGAGATTCGTGTTAGTAGTTTTGGCATATACAATCCCTAATAATTGACATATAGACAAATTTCAATATGTTTATTTCTTCAAAATATTTATTGAAATTTTTTTTATAGAAAATTTGCAATTAACATTATCATGGATGTTGAACATCTTATATAATTAAGCCAGTCGGGACCTCGGTTTAACATCAAATAAAAATCATTTGATTCAATATTATTGTTTTTTATATCTTTTTCATAAGTTTTTCTAGAAGCAATATGGCTATTAATGATGTAATTTAAAATATTAATCACATTTTTTTATAAAATATGGTTCATTACACCTAATTAAGTGTTATAAGTCTAAATATCAAATTTTAGTTATTAGGTATTTAAATACATAAGTGTTGGGTGATATGTAAGTAAATTTTCTATAAAAAAATTCATTTGTTCATTAATCGCAATTAATGACAAATTTAATGACAATTTATATATA
>NW_018164708.1:333393-353572 GCF_001263595.1 Phalaenopsis equestris | reverse complement strand
AGTACAAGTGACCACTCCCTGCAAGCGTAGCTTTCAAGCCCCCAAAAGAGAAAGTCCGAGCTCACTGATAAACTCTTGTGAATACCCTTCAAAGCAAAGCCCACAAACCTTATTGCTGTGGAAAGGACCGTTTCAATTGATTATGAATATATATGTCTCGGGACAAACCTAACAAGACGCCTGTTGCGACATCTCATCCCTCCAGTCATGAACATGGGTTATCCATTATTTTATGTTCTCATTCTCTCATTTTTCTCACAGTATCATGTCGGGGCTAAGAGACTCGAGGAACAAAATATATGGGTAAAAAAGAGCTTCTTTGAAGAACAAATATGTCCGAGTATTAACTTGGCCTTGTGAGCTTAATCGATCGATCCCACCAGTTCATTTAACTGTTAAGTGTTGACTAAATCTATCATACTCATTAACTGTACATTTGAAAGTAACAAGTTACAAAACTCCTTGCCGCCCAAAAATACTCCACGACTACCTCCAAAGTACACCAACATTATTGCGAGTTCTTTAGAACGAATTTATCAAGCCGTATTCTTCAAGCAAGTTCTTCTAATCGAGCCACTCATGTTGAAACTCCCACAAACTAGTTTGTTCTTCCCACCAAACTTGTCAACAACTACATGACTACACCGCCGAGCTTGTCAGACAGCTCTTCGAGACATAAGTAAGAAAACTTCGGTCTGTCAACATACAAATCATCATTTATTAACAATACAACAATCCCCAAAAACAGTCTTGTAGACAACGAGTCTGCCCAGACTCTCTACTATATGACCTATAACCTAGTTTTATATTTTATTCTTTAAACCCTTGTCGGGCACATACAACCCATATCGTATATATAAGAAGAGAAGGGAAGAGGAGGGAGATAAACATCCTGATCCCGCACTCTCAGGAGACTATATGAACATCTCTCTCTCGAAAAATCCCATCAACCTCTTCTCACAATTTTTGTAAGACCTCTCCCGAATTATATAAATTCACAAATTAATTATACTGGATCTCACATCCCAAAAAGAACCAACATACATGTAAAACAAAAAGTTTGAGTGGTATGTATCTAAATCCCCTAATTTAATATCATAATATCCAAACAATATCTCAAAAAATCTTGCAAGAAATTGAGTTGGTCAACAACAATGTCCATTTGCATAAATTGGCAAAATTCATGTCACAAGGCTTGGAAGTTAGTGGTTGTCCAATTTGCCTATAATGTTAATAAAGTAAGCTGACATAATAATTAAGAATAAAAAATGGCATTTGAGTGTATATATGTAGCAAGAGTTGGAGATGGAACACAATTCCGCGCTTTCTTTCTAATCCAGAGGGCTTCTCCTCCTCTCTCTCCCTGCACCTCGGACTCCGTCTCATCGGCCGGACGATATCTCGATCCATCGGCGGCGGCGGCGAGGGCGATATCTAATGGAGAACCCACACTCTGGTGTCGAGAACGGATCAGGTGCGGCTTCCTGCACGAAGCTCGAGGGCATGGCGATCTGGATCGGCACGGGCCTCGCATCCGCCTTCTTTGCCTCTCTGGAGCGTTTTTCCTGCATCAATCTCACCACGATCGATCATGAGGACGATATGGAGGACGCAGAGAAGGACCGGCCTCTCATGCTCTCTCTCCAGAACTCGTCGGGGCCCTACCGCAGCGACGATCCGGCCTTCAGTCCAAAGCTCGCACCTGTTTGGGCTCCTCCATATCATTAATTAAGCGGTGATGCTCTGCCTCTCCTCCTCCTTCATTGGTTTGCTCTTGTTTGATGCGAAGTGGGAATGATATCTCTTGTTTTTAGAGTTACTGTAGGGGCTTTTTATTGATTGCTGACTTATGGATATATTTTTTTGACTTCTTTGTAAAATTACCAGTTTCTGTTTCAAGGATTGGTTTTCTCTATCTCTATAGTGCTTGTTGATGGATTTTAATTTACTCTCCTGACAATGTTTGTAGATTTGTTTGTAGGCTGTGAAAATGGTTATAGATTTGCTTGTTGGTGAATATAAATCTTTTTTATTTGCGATTCTTATTTGAATTCTCGATTATTCTTCGATCGTAATTGGTTGTATTTGTATATTTCTGTAAACTATGTGAGTAGATGTTAGGGGAATTTAAATTGTAAGATTTTGAAACTTAATCTGTGTTAATTTGATTGGTATGTTCGAAGTAGAAGCTGATATCTGTTGCTGAAGTTGTTTGAGGTTAAATGAAAAAAACACTCTGGGCTTAATTTATAGGATTATCTTGCCATCGAGTGATCTGATTCATTAATTACCAATTAAACGATTTTTTTCATAGTTTCAGTATATAAACATGCATCTTAATGCGAGGGAGTTCTTACTATGTGGCTTATACAACAGCATATAAAACAAAACTCAGGCAATCAACAACATATACTTGTCAAATATTACAATAAAACACACCCATTTATTACATTGATATTGTATTGCTTTAACATATATGTATGTAGACCCAAAACAAAGATTACATCTTGTTCCAAAAGTAGAAATGTTTATAATCTGACACAAAGAAAATATATTTCTGATGCACTTGATGTTGTGTGTTTTGAATCTTCTTATTATTTTTTTCGTCGTATAAGCCTCCGTGAAAACAATCTCCTTGTCAAAGCCCTTAACAGTCTGTAACTTCTTCAGGGAATCTTGTTACTTTTTCTAAACCTGAATTTCTTATACTTGCATAAAAATTGAGGAGACAAGAGGAAGACTTTCCTAGCAATGCGAGGGAATGATATTTGAAAGTAGACACACTGCAAATGTAATCATCAGATGACAATAACAATATAAAATCTGGTCGCTTTCATCGATCGAATGAAGAATGTCCAAAACATAACAATTGGAGTTTATTGTATCAACTAAATTGGCATTATCAACACAATATTGATCATAAAAAAACAAAAAAAAAGGTTGTTTTTATAGTATTGGCCCTCTCTTGTGTCATTGAGCACTTTAAACAGATAGGTTATTCTGCATTGTAAAAAGAAATTGTTTCATATCTGTTAGAGTGATAGAATATTTCTACTATGTATCAAACGTCAGCTCCACCATATTGCAATGTCGGCAAGATGTTAGTTTAGTAGTCAATCTGAAGTCGAACCCCTTTCTATTATGGTACTTATTTTTTCTATTATGGTACTTATTTTACTATTATGGTACTTATTTTACTTTTTTTTTTTTGTAGCTATTGCAATGATATGATTTTTATTAATGAAATTAATAACATCCTTATAATATACATAAAATTTTGGATTAGTATGAACGTAGGGATGTCCATGTTTGATACATGTTGGAGGTTTGATATGCTCATTAGAGAGAGTCACTAAAGCTTGTGAGCCTTGGTAATAGTTTCTAATATTTTTAGCATCTAATCATTAGATTAGATGGTCGTAATTAATTATCTTGAATCACGATTACAATTTAATTGAGTTATACCAATATTTTTTGAATTTGAAAAAGAGTTAGAAGAAATTGTTAGATCCTTCTATTTCTTGAACTGAGAGATCCATGAATTAGTATCGCGATGCATATACATATAAATGATTCAACGGGACTTAGAATTCTTAAACATTTAGAATTTTCTGAAACATTCAGAACGATTCGTTTCAGAATAGAAGAATCATTTTCGAGTAGTGTTCGAAAGATTATGTATTCATCGATATTCGATTGATTGGTCTGAGGCAATTGAGAAAGAAAATTTGTCTAAGTCACTTTGTTTCTTTTTGTCTTGGTCACTTCGTTTTTTATTCAAATGGATTCGGGTCCATTTATTCACTAGACCCAAAATACTTTACTAAACTTTTAAAATGTTCTTATAAGAAAAACTCTCGTTCTATTTGTATTATGAGTAATAGAAATCTTCTTTATTATATTATTATTTTAAATATTTTTATGTTCTTTTTTTATGTGCTTATTTATTCCTTTATTACCTTTTAGGATCAATCGTGGTCTTATAAACTCTATCAAAATCTAGATGAAATTCTTCACCCACATGTGTAAAATATCAAAGGTGTAATCAAAAGTCAAATACTCTACCGTTAAGTTAGCAACCCGGATCAATATGAAGTGTAGATATAACCTAAATAAATAAAGCGAAAAAAAGAAGAAGCAAATTCAGCCTTTTTACTAAAGTAAAGGAAAGAGTCAAAAGAGAATGTGAATAAAAAGATATATTTATATATGATCAAATTATATTTGTTTGATATGCCATGGTCAATATGAATGGATTTTCCAGTGGAGCGTCTTTCACAATTCTTAGAGAAATGATTCTCTAATAGAATGAGGGATGAGTAATTTAACTCATACACATGCAGATCACGAATGTTTGTAATCAGTGATGTGCATGGAGAAATTATTTTTAGAAAACAAATTTCAAGAAATTATATGAAAATTTGTGTTGGATTAGCACAACATAAAGAATAAAATTTAGAGCGAAAAAAGTAAAAAAAAAATTATAGATAAAAAATTAGCGGCTTTCTTTAATAAAAATAAAGAAAGATGTAAATATAAAAAGAAAGATTACCCCATTGTTTGGGTTTCACGTGTTCCACAAAAAGAATATAAATAAGAATTAAATAAAGATAGGTACTAGTTATCCTATACTTTTTTTTTATTGTGATTCTTGTTTTTTTTTTTATTTATCAAAAGAAACTCGAAATTCTTTAAAGAATTTTGCCTTCCTTAAAATATCATAAAGGGTTGAGCACGTTTTTTCAAGTAAATATAAGATAGCACGAACATTTAAACAAGTTTTAATTATTTATTGGATCATAAAAACTAACTTTTCAAAGATCTCTTTTCTCTTTTCGGGATCGAACATCAATTACGACGAATCGATATGATAGATAGCTCATTGGGATATCCCTAAAAACATTTAGGAAGTTTTCTCATACCTTTCAGAAAAAATGATTCTAACTTCTATAATTTCTATTTCTATCTTTCTATCTATATAAATAGAAATAGAAAGACAAATAGATCTATAAAGAATGAGACTGAAATTTGTGATTTTTTTCCTTATAGAAAAAAAATATAAAATTTAAACAATATTAAATTAAATACCATAATTTCTGAGCCAATAATTGAGGTATGGCCGAAGAAATATAAAAATGCTACCTTTTTTATGTTATGGTACAACTCTTCTATGAAAAATTCTTATACATTAATATTAGAATTTAGAAAATTAAACAAGACAATATTCAAAACAAATTTATGTAAAGTTATTGTCTATAGCGTAGGAATCAAACAAACATTGAAGATAAATTTAAGTCCGCATCATGGGTTGTATGGTATGTATGTAAAAATTGGAGTTCTAGGTGGTATTAGATATGTAAATATATAGGAATTGAGTGGTATGCCTGTAAATCTTTCTAATACAATAAACGAACAAAGATACCTGATTAACCAAAACAACTAGAACTTGCTATGTTGGCATGCATGCAGTTCTGCCGCCAGCTGCCCCTCTTCACTATTGTCGGTTCATACATAACTGTGTTATCTTCATGACTGGTTGTACGTTTTTTTAGCATTTTTATATCTCCAGAACGAATCTTGATTCTTGAATCCCAATCATTCTGCTGTTTTTGCCTGCCTTAATTTATTAATTTTTTGTCATTTCCAGCTTGAGCATAGACAACAGTCTTGTACACGGAGTCCGCTTGCATACGGACTTTGAAGTCTTATACTTGGAGTCCGCATGCGAACTCTGCACGTAATAATTTAATTGAAACTCTGTTCAATTCATTAGTTTATTAAGCTTTTGTATCTTTTTGGGTAATTTGGATTAGAAGCACAAAATTCTTACGGATATACGTGCCTAACATGTAAAGTTTGACATTTACATTTATAACAACTTGGTGGAATGAAAATGAGTCTTTGGATAAAATGATATGATATTGAAGAGATTTCAGTGTTATACATGTAAAGATTAAAGTTTAATATTATAGTTTAGTTGTTAGATATGTAAATACAGAAGAATTGTGTGGTTTTTTTTTTATTATTTGAAGATATGGACAGTGATAATCATACAATGGAGGCTTAGATCCTTTGTTTATATGCTTTGGTGTCAGCTAACCGGTACTTGTTGTCTTCTTGTTTAATGAAGTTTAACATTCTTAGTGCATTGCAGCACTTTAACTTAAAGTATTTTATCTAATTTATATGAAGATCATTGATCGCTGGAGCCGTGGAAAAGGTAAATTCTAGAATTCTTATGTTCTTACATTTCAATTGAATTTTTTAAGGTGTAGGGTGATATATTGTTTATGAGTGCGTGTAACTCTGTAAAGACTTTATTTTTAGAGGAAGGTAGAAGAAATGGATGGATGTGATGCTTGAGTGACCGTCTTTAGTTTAATCTCTTGACCTTGAATCTTCGATAAGCATAAAAATGGCTCGGATAAGATTTCTTGGATCACAATGGCAGTCTTGGAAAGATCTTAGGTTTTTTTCGTGCAACACTGCGCCCATTCTTGATGTCTTGGTAAAAATACTATGATGTGGGTTTAAGACGGTGCTTTTAAAAAAAGATGGACTTCTGTCCTTGCAAATAATGATGTCCATCTTTGATAGTTCTTCTCTAGATGGGATAGGTGCTTCGGGCTTCGACATGTGAGCTCGGTTCATCCACTTTGTCAGGTGAACTTAGTTCGCAAAAAAATATGATTGCGCATCTTGCACGATGTATTTGCCTCTATGTCAGACTCCATATAAAAAAATCATGTTTAGGTACGTAGCCGTATTTTTATATACAATGTCTCTTCTAAAATTTTACACACACACACAGATATATATATATATATATATATATATATATATATATATATAATTTTAGAAGAGATGTGATGAGGTTGAAGTAAGAGGCTTAATTTTTGTCCATTGTATCTGCTTCATAGAGGTAAAAATTGAAGTTTTGATATTTGATATGTAAATACTTAGGAATTCAGTGGTATTTATAGTAACTGTTTCTCATTTCATATGAGCTAAAACTATATATATATATATATATATAATGTCACCAGAAAATCCATTTGATCATGTACAAATCACAATGCATACTAAACAAAGATAATTTCAGAACTAAATAAAAATATATTCATGCTTGGATAGTCACATGAAATATTCTATAATATGAACCCAATGACATCATAAGTGTTTTAATTTGAGTCCACATGAGCTGAGATCGTGCTTGAGATATTATTGGAAGGTTTGAAACATTAATTATATTGTCAAACAATTGCCAAATATGAGTTGCTTGTAGTTGAACGGAACGTTAGAACAAGATGAATGAGCCCAAAATCACTTAATTATGATGTTTTCAAAACATTCATATGTTAAATAAACAATTTATGATTAAAGGAATCATCACCAACCGTTCAATATAGTGCCATATGATTTTGGCTAAATTTATTAAAACGTCTCTGTCAAAATTTTGTAAATAGGACCTCATTTTCAATATGAAAGAGGAGGAGAGAGAGGAAACTAAGGTTAACTTGACACTTAAAGAAAGTTTGACGCCTGCGACCACTGAGAATCATCGTCAAACAATCAACGACCAGCTTAACTGCCATTAGGGCTATCAAAAACAGCTCGTTGTTTGCCAACAGCTCATGTTCGGCTCGTTAAGAAGCTCGTGTTCGGCTCGTTCGCTAAGTTAACGAGCCTAACATTAACAAATATTTGTTCGTTCGTGTTCGGTTTGTTTTAACTCACTAAGCAAACGAGTCGAACATGAACACACTTTTTGAGCTCGAAATATAAACGGGCCGAAAACGAGCTGAGCCTGGGTTCGCTCGTGTTCGGCTCATTTAAACCCCTAACTGCCATAGCTAAAACATTGTCACTCAGCCACTGCATCATTGGACCGCCTCAGATTAGTCTTGCCATGATGGACAAACATCATCATCATTGTCGAACCACCTCCACTAGATTGCCACCATAATAGCATATCACAATCACTGTCACCTTCATTACTATCGGATCATTATAACATTTCCAAAGAAAGTCAGGCTAACATTTTTCATTCTTGCAATGGACAGATGAAACTCTCATTTATACAGTGAATCATTTTAACTGAAGTATGCCTCATGGTTTTTTGGGGAGGACTTGTGCTCTTTGTAATGTATATGTGTGCAAAATTAAGATCATAAATCATATTACTTTAACAATATATTTATAAGTTTATGCTAATTTAATGCATATATGTTAGCCCTCAACCTGAACATCTTATTACTAGAATCAAAACATCTAATAAATATGTAATTATTTATAAAAATTTTCTCTTTATAAATATAAACTAAAATGTTTAAATTTTTTAAGGGGAATTTATATACAAAACACTTAATTATTTTGATTTTACCTCTCTAAAATCATAAAAATTTGGTGCTTAATGTAAGAAAAAAATTAATTAATTTGTGGGATTATCAAAGCTTATTTTTTATTCCACTAATATGAAATTGCATTTAAAAGAAATTTTTTTGGGTTAATACATTAAATTGATCTTTTTGTGTGGGGTTGAGCGGTGTTATTTCTTATGTTCATATGATAACGATACAATCATGTTGTCATAAACAAAGCACATGGATGCTCATTAATGCTAATATTATTTTTTTGTAATGAGAAAATATTCCTAAAATTGGTTGATTAAATATAAGTTTATTACAATATATGATTTTTAATTTATCATTAATGCAGTTTGTTTTTATTTTTTTTAATTTAGCTTGATTAATTTTAAATACAGTATAAAATTATGGTATAATTGGAATATATATATGATATATCTTCAGTAAATTTTCATCATTTGACACAAATCTCGAGGCATGACATTAATCCTGAGACAATGTTTTTAGCAATAAATATTCAAACCTCGATAAAAACTCATCTAATACTCTCATTTCAGAAAACTTACAATCAAACTGATCGGCTTAACAAGATGAACCCAATGTTACCAAAATTAATCTAATTCAAGTGAAATTAAGCTCATATCAAGTCATTAAACTACACTTAAGAGTTTTTTGGATATATTTAGAAGGATAAACGAATGTTGAATCTATGAAGTCTGTAATCATATCTAGCGTCTCGATAAACCAATCCAATGAGCTCGAGATTGTTCGATTTCGACATTCTTCAAGCACTCAAATGTACGAATGAGACTGAGATTGCTCATGGTAACTCATTGTATCAATTTTTCACATTTTTTAATAGTTTTTTTTAGAATTTATGCAGTTTTTTAATTAAAAAATTTAGATTATACTTTAAAAAAATATTTTTATTATTTAAAAAATACCCGGATGCCCTAAGATTCTTGCTAAAAAAAAATCACAAAAAGACGACGCCCCGCCCCCCTCCTTTTCTTCCTACACTCGTCAAAACCGAGCAAGAAATAAAATAACTTTTCGAAGGGTAATCTCGTCAATACCTCCACACATGAAGACCTTTATTTTCCACCCACATTTTCACCCAACAAACCAACAAAACACACCCATAACTGCACCAAACCTCTCTCTCCAGTTTTTAATCCCTTCTGGACCCTTTCGCCTGTCTCTGTGACTCGAGACGAGAAGACGCAGAGAAGCAATGGAAGTGAAGGAGCTGTGGGCGACGCTCGAGCAAGCGATCAAGTCCTACACGGGACTATCTACGGCGACCTTCTTTACGGTCTTGGCGGTTGCTGTGGCGTTCTATTACGTGGTCTCCGCCTACTTCGAGCCGGCGCCGGTTGCGAGGAAGCGGGAGGTGGAGGTTGAGCCGGTGGAGCCGCTTCCGCCGCCGGTTCAGCTCGGCGAGGTAACGGAGGAGGAGCTTATCGCCTACGATGGTTCCGATCCTAAGAAACCCCTTCTCATGGCGATCAAAGGTCAGATCTACGACGTCACGCAGAGCAGGTAGTTGTTCCTCACTCCTTTTATCGTTTTATGCTGAATATTTGGGTTGATTATGGTTTTGGACTTTGGGTGGAGGTATGCTGACTTTTCTTTTGTTTTTTCAGTTGGATTGGGGATGGTTTGTTGTTATCTTTTAACTTTATTGATTCTGATGCTCTGTGTGAATCACTAATTACTTTTACCAAGCATCTATTCATTTTAAATTTTTATAGGGTTTTACTTTTATTGTCTCTTTCTTTTGATGTTGCTAAATTTTCAATCAGTTCTTTTGCTTTAAAGAAGGTATATTCATCTGTGCTCCTTCATATATATATATATATTTATATATATACATATATATGATGCATCATGTGTATCTGGAGTTCTTAATTTGGTCTACCTGGTTGTGCTTTCTGCATGTTATCTGAATTTCCAGGAGCCGGCTTGTTGATATCAGTATCTTGCTAGCTTGTTGGCTATTTTTTCAGCATATAAGTGTTTGGGTTAATATTTTGTGTAAATTAGGGTAGTGATTTTATGTTCTCATGAGTTTTCTTGCTGATTCTAAATTTATGTGATTCTGTTGGATGGAATTCTTGCTGTTCTGGGCAGAAATTTTCCTGCTACTTGCAATCACCATTTATAAATGATTGTAGTTGTTAGTTCTGCTGGGCATCACAATTTTTTTGTATTAATTAGTCTTCTGAGAATTAGTCTGCAGTTTGCCGAATTAGATTGATATGTCTGTTGATGCTTAAGAGTTATCAATTATCAACTTTATTCTTATTAAACCAATGATGCTGAAAAGGATTATGGTGTTTGTTTGGGGATGAAATGGATTTTTACACTGCTTAACATATGAGGGTAACTGGTTTGATACTATGTGAGGTTCGTAGGCAATGATCCTCCCATGAAACCATCAAGCAGTTGAGGTTTTGGAGTTCTCTATGCAGGAGAGACTAAAAAGGATTGTTGTGTTTGCTTAGGTATGACATAATAAATTTTTATGAAGTAGATCATATAAAGGGAATTGATTCAATAAGACTTCAGGTTTTTTTGATAATGATAATCTGATTAAACCACAAAGCAATTCAGGGCCTATGAGAAATTTTGATTGTTTGTACAAGAGAGGCCTTCCATTTGTTTTTTTTTTAGTTTTTTCTATTTTTTGGCTTGGTACTGGACTTCAATTGATAGAATGTCACTAAAATCTTAGCTAAATACTCTTCTTGAATTGTTTTTCAATTGTACGTTTATATTGCCCTTGTTTTTTTGTTGGGTAATTCTTAGGAGAAGCAGCCATAAGGAGATAAGAATAGGAAGATGTTGGGAGAGTTAATAAATGAGTGGAATAACTCTTCCATGGATGTTTTTATGCATTCAAGAAAGAAGCTTAATTTTTCAGTCAAAAGAGAAAAAAAGAGTATATAAGGGATTGATTGGGAAGCAATTGGTTGTAATCACGCTTTCTAAAAGAGCAAGAAGTTACGACATCATCTAATCTTTGAGATTTTATTCATTTTAAAGGGATTTAAAATCTTAACCCATGCCCAAAACTTGTAACCAATCCCTCGTTACATATGTGCCTGCTTGCACACACATGCATGGATATATGTGTGTTGCATTTCCCTATAAAATTTGATCAATTAATAACCAACCAAAACCTTTTAATTTCCAAATTATAGTAAGCATTGTGGAAATTAAGTCAAACCACGTTAAGATTGAGATTATGCCAATTCCCAAACAACACAAAACAAATTAAATATAGGAATGAAAATACAACATTCTCTTAGCCATCATCATTGTCTTCTTGGCCTAATTAATAAAAGATAAAAATAAATTGCGCCTAAATCCTTGGTTATTGTTTTGATTCAGGTGATAATAAAACGGAGATTTCGATCAAGCTTGCCACAAGTTGTATTACGATAAGTTTAACATTTGATACCCTTTTAACAGATAAGAACATAATTTTTGTGTTCCCTATAAATTAATTTGTGAATCATCATAAACAGGCTTGTCTCTCGCTAGCGAACAAGACATAAATGGAATCCATCATCAGTAGTGGATATAATTTCTTCATCTACAAGAACCTTAGGAGCAAGATGTATAGAAGTATATAATTGGGTTTAGGATCACAAGGATATGTGAAAAGAGAGCAAAATTCAAGGTATTGATAGGAAACTGTTAAATAAAGTCAAATCAGGCATATTAAAGAGTAAATCAATATGATATCTTATTGCAATTTTAATAATTAGGTTTTTTTTTTTTTTGAGAAAGTTGAGCCCAAAAAGCAATTTGTGCAATTCAAACCCGCAATCTCACAGTGGGAAACTAAACCCTCAACCTTTATCTCCCCCGCAAATGCTTTAATAATTAGGTGCTTGCTACAATAAGATGTAAAAATTTACCTGGCCTTGCTTTTCTTATATTCAATTTCTTAAAAGTTTCGGCTGGAAAATTTTTCCATTGTTAAACACATCAGGACTTTGTTATCATGTTAAAATTACGTGCATTCACATCAGCAAAAAATTGCGATTTTCATAGTTAGTAGCCATTGTTTTTGAATATTTTCATGCAAATTGGTTAGGCTTAATTTCTATAAGAATGTAAAATGATTGCTTTCTAGTTTGTTTTTTTTTTAATTTCTAACAGACTCATGCCAACAGACTTGTTAAGAGATGAATTATATATAAACTCAAGCATACACACTATCAAATTCTGTGTATTTATATTTTTACCAAACAATGCAACATATCTCCTAAGTATGTGATGTTAATTTGCCCATCATTTTGTCGATAATAAGTTGAAATTTTAAATTGTATTTCGATTGTCTTCCAAAAAGTTTTATTAGGTTTAATTTTTGAATTTAATATAGCCAATCAAAAACTAAGGGAAAATTTAAGGGCGGGCATGAGGATTTATGTACCTCCCTAATTTTTAATTTCTTTATATATAATAGATTTATATTAATAAACCCTCAATATGTGATATTTTAATAGTAGAATTCAGTTATGCCCCAAAACAATAATAATAATAATCAGTTATGCCCCAAAACAATAATAATATAATTAATTTATGAGCCCTTATTAAGAAAAATTTTTTGGTTCCGCCATTCTCAGAATTAATTGTTATAGATAACTCATTTGATTTAACTACTACATTAAAATATAATTTAACAATGTGAGATGTGCTAGAAGTTTAATGGCATGGAATGTGATGAGCTTTTTCAGAAAATGATCTACCAGTAAAAAAAATAGAATGTGCATCCTTATGTGTTAAACCTAATTTAAAATTCACGTTAATAACTCATGCAATTTAACTACTACATTAGAATATAATTTCACAGTGTGAAATGTGCTAGAACTTTAATGGCATGGAATGTGATGAGTCTTTTTCAAAAAATGATCTACCAGTAAAAAAAAATAGAATGTGCATCCTTATGTGTTAAACCTAATTTAAAATTCACGTTAATATCCTCTAAGGTTTATATTAAATTCATAAAGGTGTGTGTACGGCCTTGAATTTTAGATTTTAAACTTGGCAATTTGACAAGCACTACATTGTCAAATAATACATGTTATATCCCTTTTTAGACTTGGCCATTAATATCTACTCTTTATCATTATAATGGTTTTTATCTCCCAAAACATGTCCCAATATGTAATCCTAAAGTCTGAAATCCCTCAATGAAGAATCTAGAATAAAAAAACGTGTATTAAAAAAAAACCATTCTTAATCATTTTGTCGTTTTAGAACAAGGGATAAATCATTATAGAAGTCTTGACTAAAATGTTTACATGGGGGCATACTCTTTTTTATATGATCAAAACCATTAACTCTAATTTGCACAATATGTAGAAAGATAGAAACTCTACCCAAGGCATCATTATGTCTTCCTTTTTCAATTCCACTACATTAAGGATGAATGAATTTTCTTGTGAAAATTCAAACCATTATCATGCTTATCTCTTTAACTTTGGGGACTCAAATATTTCAAATCTTGATGTTCAAAATACAAGACAAGCTCTTAAGGGGTTATTTGATTTGCAATATTATTAAGGAAGTACATTCCATTTCCTTGCATTTCAACTTTTTGGATATTATATGAAACAAAAGAAATACCAAGTAAAGCTTTTAGAGATTTAAACTACCTCAGAACCTTTGTTTTCCCTGCATTTAAAATTTACCCAAATTGAGAAATTTTCAAAATTTATGTTGCACTAGCTTGCAATTTCTAACTTTTGCTTGCCTATTATTGCTATCACTGTCACCTCCCTCAATATTGCTTGTCTTCACCACTACTTCCCTCGGTCGCTCTCGTTTACATTTTAATTTTGTCAAAATGTGCCAAATAAAAAAAATATAGAGACGAGATTTAATGGAACAATTTTCGGTGTAGTTTGAACCAGCCCAATTTATTTACTCAATTTGCACTTCAAGCCAGACTTTAGGGTAGGCTTGGATCGGATCAGGTAAACTCAAAATTTGTTTCCAATTTATATGTATCTTTTTTGAGTTTAATGTATACATATACGGTATATAAGTACATTGATATTCCAAGCTTACAAATATGCATATTATATATATATGCATATTTGGCACATTTTGACTTATGCATATATATATAAGTCAATGATTTTCAGCTGACTATATTCAGGTTTAACCATACTCTAAATCAGACTACTTTGAATCTGCCCGCTCAAAATTGAATCATTTCAATTCATGAGCCCATTCAATCTGGCACCAAATTGGCTTGAAATCGGATTGTTCTCACCCATAATAATTTACAAAAAAAATATTTATGGCATTTGATTTACAGTCAACCAAACAACTGCATGTCTAACGTTTCTGACAATTTCTGACAACTTACTAATGTGAAAACTTTTGACAATTTCTACTTTTCTCCAGTTTAGAACAACTTACTGAAGTAGGCCGGCGTCTTAATATACATTTGGGAATTTTACATAGCAGCACACAATTCTTATGGATTTATGTATCTCACACCAAAACTTTCATATTTACACACATAGCACTCTGAGTGATATTTGTATAAACATGGAAGTTTTTGTGTGAGATCCATAAGCTATGTATGTAAATGTCCCCACACACTTTATCTGCATTTTTGTTTTTTTTTATGCTCATTAGATGCTACAAATTGGATTGGAAGCTTTGTTGATTTAATCATTTTACTCCTATATTCACTGATTTACATGTCTTTTTCCCACTCCTTTCCATCATGTTTTCAATTTAGCACTTCCTTCAATAACTTTATCTGCATCATGTTTTCAATTACCACACAATTCTTATGCATTTACATATCTAATACCGAAAGTTTGCTATTCTTACACTTATAACACATCGACGTCACAAACCTATGCTTGAAGAGATGTATTTCACTATTGAAATGACAGTGATTGTGATATTGCTGATGTGATGTTAAAGATTTGAGTGCTGTGCACTTAAATATGAATGTTTAGGTGTTAGATATGCAACTACATAAGAATTGTGGGGGTGCGTATGTACATATATGCCTCTTTTTGTTTTATCATCTCTTTAACATAATGGTTCCTTCAGGATGTTTTATGGACCAGGAGGTCCATATGCATTATTCGCTGGCAAAGATGCGAGCCGGGCATTAGCAAAAATGTCCTTCGAGCAAAAGGATCTCACCGGAGACATCTCCGGCCTGGGTCCCTTTGAGCTCGAGGCCCTCCAGGATTGGGAGTACAAGTTCATGAGCAAATACGTGAAGGTCGGAACCATCAAGAAAACTGTTCCGGTTACCGATGGTTCTGCTGCATCCACGGATGCCTCTGAGATCACTGATGCAGGAAATCCATCTGCCGAAGGTGTCCATCGTTCCGGCGAAGTTTCTCATACCGCGGAATCGAACGAGCCGCCGAGTTCAGCTAAACACACTATTGAAACGGTTGATCGCGATGCTGCAGGAGTTGAGATAGCCGCGGAGCCTACAATAGAGAAGGCGAACAATGACGGTGATGCGGCGGAAGCGGTTGCGGAGGGGAAGGTGGAGAAACTTAAAGATGATGGGGAGGTTGAGGACAAGAAGGAATGAGTTGAGGAGATCAGCCCGTGCTGAAGTTATGTTGGTATGAATTTCTTGACGCAGAGAGGTATGTGTTGTTTTTGCTGAATGTTTTTGTGTTATACAAAGCTTTTGGACATTATGAGGGTGGATTTGACTGCTAGACCGCAGTAATGATTATATATACATCATAGATGCACATTTGATGATGTATTTAATAAGCTATTTTCATGGTAAGTTTTTTATTATATTTATATTTTTGAACTTTTTAATCCACTTTTTATATACCTTTTCTTAACATGTTTGTGGTGTGGTAATTATCATTTGTGATTTTTTTAATTCAAATTTAATTTAAATTAGATATACTTAAGGAAGATTTAGATACATATCATCTTTTTAGAAGTTGAAATGGTGGTATTTTTGATGTGATATGAATCATTTGGTTGGTATAAATGTAAAAAAATAGGGTCGAGGTGTTAGATATGTAAATATATAAGAATTGGGGGGTATGATGTAGAGTTTCATTGATTAATTATATACTGCACTTATTAATGATGAAAATTAAAAGTTAAAATACTTTGATTTGATTTGATCATAATTGATTTTGTTTGTTTATTATGAGATTAATGTAGTATTAGTTTATTGATTAATTATGTATTACATTAATCTAAAAGCACATTAACTGATTAAAAAATAAATGATTTTCATCATATTAAAGTTGGTTATATAAGTCAATGGTTTGCTTAATAACAGTATAAGCTTCCTCTGACAACTTAATTGAGATAAAGTTGGTAGTATTAGATTGGGGCATTTCCATACGTGCCACACAATTCCTATATATTTATATGGTAGCATCTAAGTTTTGATATTTTTATAACTATCATTTAATTATTTTAATCTAAAAATTAGCACTATTACTAATTTGTTAAAAATGATATACACATGTTCATGTATAGGTTTATGACATTAAAATGTCATAAATATAAATATCAAACTTAGGGATTAGATATGCAAATAGCTAAGAATTGTGTGGTATGTGTGTATATTCCTTTTACCCTTATAATTAATAATTTAATCTTTAATGGAGAGGGAGAGAATATAGTGCACATGAGTCGAGCAAACTTTAAAAATAGAATAAAATAAGTATAAACAATAGATATATACCATATCTATCACACATCGGGTCAGGAAGGCGGTACATTCCGGTAAAGCAGGGCACGAGAAAATGATTTGAACATGTTTTGTATTTTCAAAGAAAGACTTGCATTGCGAATAAAAGGAAAAATAACTTTTATTAATACTGTAAAGCTCAAAGATACAACTAGACTGAGAATGAAAGCTAGTTGAATTAAAATAGAAATGATAACTAAAGATGATACTAACAAAAATATCAAAACTGGGAAATTAAAATTGAAAAATTGGCTCATGTTAACTTGTTATGTAAAAATTAAGACTGAGTTTAACAAACTCAATAAATAACAACTATCTATTAATGAGTAAACAACAAGGAGAATGGAGCATGTTGCATGAACAAGTAGCATATATAACACTGCAAGACTAACATAAATGGGGGTAAATATCAAATATGCATATCATACAAAAACATGCAATCATTTTCAATCAAGTTTCAGATTACTATTTTTTTCATTTATACTTATATAGTCGGTTTTAATAGACACACTGAAACCGGAAATGTCAAATACCAACCATAAGTAATGGATGTGATTCTACTACAACTAACAAGGACTAACGTCCCCAACTAGGAATGGTATATTTATCCTCCAAAAAACAACAACTGCTTACCTTGAGACGCTAATCGCGACACTTTTACAAGTTCGACGATTTGAATATCGATCCGACGCCAATTAGAAAAGTAAATTATAAATTATTACTCAAATAGATTCATTATTTATTCATTAAATTAGATGTTACCTAATCGATAATTATAAATGTTATTATTTATTTTATAGTATTTTTAAAAGAAATAAATTGTGGACGTTGACTTATGAACTTACTTATGATACAATGTTCTTTCATTTTAGTTTTCCAAAGAGGAAAAAGTAAATTTTGAACTACGTTTTATAACGTAATAAACAATCATAAAAGCATCCCTTATATATATATATATATATATATATATTAGTTTTATTTTGTTCACGTAGGGAGATGAATGAATTACGTCCCTTTCCTTACTATATATTAGTTTTATATTGTTCAATCTTTTTAGAACGTAGGGTGATGACTGAATTACGTCCTTTTCCTTATGGATTCTTTCTCCACACCATTTATCAACAAATGGAGAAAGAAGATGTAGGTCATACAATACAAGATCCGTCTAATATGTACTTGCATAAAGGTCATGACATGGTTGTCAGGTGGCTTTTAAATATAGATGTGGGCATATATGTTTGTCATTGAGCGAAGACTTTCATGTCAACGGTTTTATGAATCTTGAGAAGCAATTATTAAGGGCACGACAGGTGAGCTTGGCTGATTGCTTCATCAAACAAGCTTAGCGGCCCATTTTGTCAAGTGAGCTCGAGAGACGAAGCTAGTTAATCAAGTCTTTTTTGTACAAAAAATTGGACCTTTTAGGCCCACAAAATCTGTTAGCGTTTGCTCCGACCCACGAGAGCTAGTATGAGTAAAGGACTCCGTTTCATAAAAAAGACATTATCTTAATGGTAGTGATTTGGCTAAGATTATGATGACATCTTCTTTCTTTCTTTTTTTAATGATTCTACATTTATCTTGTCACATTCCTGCCTCTATCCCCAGGTTTAATATGGATAATGAAAATGAGGATACTTTTTTTGCTTTTCATATACCTGCCCATTTATGTGTGTTATGATCTAAGCTTTTGCTCTCAGTAACCGATAATGTAGTATCAATATACCCATGTTAGTAGAATGTGGAGTATATATGATAGTTGATTCCTGTCTCTGTGTCTAACATCTCCTATTGGAATTGAGTAATGAAGCCTCCTAAGCTTTATGGCGGATCTTCATAATGGCTTGAAAATTCTTCTAAAGTTTTTTTAGCACGGGTGAATTGTGCTACAAATATGCGCTTGTATTTCACAAAGAAGGTGATAACTCCTATAAACAAGTTATTGAACCAGTTTAAAACCGATTTCTTTAGCGTCTTAAAAAATAAACCATACTTCAGAGCATCGCTCACACATAATAGGTATATTACCAACTCAAATGATGTCACGTAATTAGATGGATCTGACCTATTTTTGTAGAACTCTAAAATATGAAATATTGAAGCAATTATTGCGTGCAGAGAGCTTTTCATATTGGGTCTCACTGTCATACAGCCGCGATGCGCGGCTGTGATCGGCTCTTCGTGTGCTCTCCGCACGCAATAATTAGACGAAATATTGAACTTTTGGGATTTTTCGGCTTCTGCAATCTCTCTGAGAAAATATACACTCTTAACAACTTTTCTCACTTTTTTCTTCTCATTTCCCCTTCTTCGGAGAGCTTCGAAATCTCTTTCTTTTTCCTCTATCCTTGGGGTCAAAGCTTTTCTCAATCTTGTCCTTGGTAGTTCTTGCCTTGATGGTGTTGCCTCAGTGCCTCCCTTCTATGAGCCACCAAACCTGACATTCCCATTCTGGCACAAGACTTAGAATGAGTTCTAGAAGTCTCTCGTCTTACCTCTTGCACCATCATTCTCATCTGTTCTTTCAACCATTAATTTGTTGCATAGGAAACTTTCTAGCACGGTCCATTGCTCTTCTTCCTATCTCTTCGTGTTGATGAGACCTCTTTGTTTAGGCATGAACCCCACCCTCACTCTATATTTTAGGATATTGAACCCATTCAAGGTCTCGTATTGTCCGTGATTTCATACAACCGGAGAGAGACCTTATTTTAGAATAAGGGTTGAAGGAAGAAGAAATAAGATGTAAGCTCCCCTCCCCAAAATCTCAATTTTTAATCCTCTATGACAGATTGAACTAGAAGAAAATGAGAGGGGTAAATAGAAACAGGGAGAGGTACATGAGTGGATCAATCTTGAGCTAATGAATTCTTTTTACATATACACAGACGATTTACATACATATCACTTGATTCCTATGTATTTATATACCAAATATCTATACTTTTCAAAAGTAAAAATTGCATTTTACTTTTTTAAAATTAAAAAAAAAGATATTTTTTATGTGATATAAAAAATTTGGATAATATAAACGTAAAAAACAAAGCTTTTAAATACTTAAAAATTAAGTGGTATG
>NW_018164708.1:295219-333383 GCF_001263595.1 Phalaenopsis equestris | reverse complement strand
TATATATATATATATATATATATATATATATATATATTGTAAGAAAATATTATTATAAAATATAATGCATAATACCTTGGTAGGTATAACATTACAAAACATCATCATACCAACTCAAGCCGGTTTCACCTCCAACAACTACCTAATTATTCTGCAACCAACATCTACCTTAAAACGCATGGACACAAACCCTAATTTCGAAATCCAAGATCAAGGCAACCCTCATCAAACAACTTCCCGTAATCCCCCAACGCAAGAGAACTCACCTCATCCTCTCGCCAGAACCAGTCCTCATACTTGTACCACCTCATCAGCCCTTCATCCCTGCTCATCCTCTCGCAGGCCACGCACGACCCGCTCTGGCAGTGAAAGAACTCCCGCAACCTCGCCGCCTTGCCGCGAATGCTCCCGTCGAGCTCCCGGAAGACTCTCTTCTTTCCGACGACGGCGGCGGAGGAGGAGGAGGAGGAGGAGGTGGTGGTGGTGGTGGTGGTGGGGGTGTCGAGGAGGAGGCAGTGGGAGATGTTGAGGGTTTCGAGGTGGTCCATGCAGTCGAGGATGAAGAGTAGGGCTTCGCGGATGAGGATGGAGCAGCGGAGGCTGAGGACGCGGAGGTTGGGGAGGTTGGTGGCGATGGAGAAAGCGAAGTCGACGTCGAAGGTGCCCATTATTTTGAGATGGGAGAAGTTCTTGCAGCTGCGGCGGATCTCCTCCATGATGTAGGAGGGATGCGCGATGCTCGGCATTGTTAGGGATTCGAGGCGCTCCCACATGCGGACGGCGTGCCGGATGCCGTCCTTTGTGATGCGGTTCCAGGCGGGCATTACCAGTCTCTTTAGATTGGGGCATCTGGTTTGTGAGGGAAGTGGGTCAAATGAAAATGTGTATTTCACTTTTAAAAAATTAATACTACTGGTATTTTCTTACGTAATAATAATGATTTGAGAGATATGCATGTAAAAAACAAAATTTAGGTGTAGATATGTAAATAGATAGGAATTGAGTGGTATGAGTGTAAAATGCATGTTCGGGTGGTATGAATGTAAAAAAAAAAAAAGGTAAAAAATTTAGGTGTTGGATATTTAAATACATAGGAATTGAGTGGTGTGTATTTGAATGTTTCATTTTTATATACAAAACCCCTTGAAATATTGATATTTATAAATTAATCATCGGGTGATTTTTTTGAACTAATGAACTGATGTATTTACGCATGCAATGATCAAATCATTGAGAATTTGATTAAAATTAAAAATATGACAGGTTTTACAATGAATTTTGATATGACTGGGAATGTGAAAAAGGGTTGAAAGAGGATGGCCGATCTGTAAATAGCAAGTTTCCGAGGGTGGTCTTTTTTTTAAGATTTACTCACATACCACTCAATTTTTAAGCATTTGCGTATCAAACATCAAAATTTCAATTTTTGCATACATATCGTCTTACCTGTGCATAAAAATGTATTTCTAACTCTCTAAAAGTTAAAAATAGTGATCTTTTTTTATGTGATACGAATGATTTGAGTGGTATGAATGTAAAAGATAAAACTTAGGTGTTAGATATGTAAATACATGGGAATTGAGGGGTATGAATGTAAATGCCCCTTAAAAAAAAAAAAAGGGGGAAAAAGAATAGGATGACTGAATGAAAGGGCCTACAAAGGTACAAAACCTTTCTACAGGACTTGAAAAGCGAATAGCCGCTTATAGCCAGATTTTTAAGTAGGAAGTTATGCATACATACCGTTTAGTACTTTGTATTTACATATTTAACACACAAACTTCAATTTTTACATCAATCCACTTATCAGTTTTTAGTTTCGCACATAGTAAAAATTGAAGTTTTGGTATTAGGCATATAATTGCCACTATTTTACATTGATAGCTATGTATTTACATATAACACCTAAACTTTATCTTTTTTTACATTTACAGCACCCAAGTCTTTCACATCACATAAAAAATACTATTATTTTAACATTTCATGCATGGATATAAGGTGGCAAATGTAAAAATTGAAGTTTCGGTATTAGACATGTAAATACCACTATTTTAACATTGATACCTATGTATTTACATATAACACCTCAACTTTAGTTTTTATATTTATGGCACCCAAATCATTCACATCAAGTAAAAAATACTAATATTTTAACTTTTCATGCATGGTTAAGGACTTACATATGTAAAAATTGATGTTTCGCATGCATTTACATACATACCCACCAATTCTTATGTATTTACATATGACACCAAGACTTTATTTTTAAATTTACAGCACCCAAATCTTTCACATCACATAAAAAGTATCACTATTTTAACTTTTCATGACATAGATAAGGCCACACATTCGTAATAATTGAAGTTTCGGTGTCGGACATGCAAATACGTAAGAATTAAGTGGCATATCTATATGTAAATCTTCCAAAATAAAAATTTGCAAAGGATTGAATATGTAAAGAATGGAGGGTTGATTAAAAATTGAGAGTACCTTTCAGCTATGTAACCAAGATGCTCATCCTTCATGTAAAGATTGAAATGGAAAATTAAGCACGACACGGCTCCTCGGCTGAGCGACATCGCAATCCTCAAGGCTTTCATTAATTTCCTATCCGACCTGTCGTCCACCCAAATGAACGGCGAAGCCCTTGTCTGTATGAAGTTGGATTTCAGGAGACCGAGGTCAAGTGTGTTCCAAAGTAGTGGATCCGAACAGGCCGAACGCCACGCATGGCAGACGAGAGCAACCGGAGCAAGTTCGATCATGTTCAACTCCTTGAATATCTTGACGAGGACATCGGTTTCCATGTCCTCCCATCTCCTCGATGCTGATTTGATTTCGGCCATCCTTGTCAAAATTAGGATGCTGCGACAAGACAAAGGGCCGTCTTGTAAATCGAATTCATTATGGCATCAAATGTTTGAAACAACAAAGGCGCATTTACTTACATACATAGCACAAATTTCTTATCTATGTACATATCTCACACCAAAGTGCCATGCATGTAAATGAATGTCAACATAAGGATTGTGTGCCAGGTATGTAAATACATACATGCCAGTCAATTCCTATGTATTTACATATTGAAAATCTATACTTTAAACTTTAGGCACATGCCACCTTATCTATGCTTGAGAAGTTATATTTCACTTTTCAAAAGTTGAAGTGGTATTGTTGATGTGTTCTGAAAGATTTGGGTGGTATACAAAATATAAATTTAGTTAATCTTCTTTAAACTGATCTAGTCTAACAACATACACAATCAAATAAATCACTAGACTCCCATTAGTACAAACCAAACAACAATAGCATCAGCAGCTCATGGAAATACGCCAAAAAACTGCAAAAAAAAAGCTGATAAATTAAGGGAAATTTACATACATAGCACACAATTCTCATGTATTTACATATCTTACACCCAGATTTTAAATTTATACAGATAGCACTCAAATCTTCAATTTCGCATAAAAAAATAGCACTTTTGCCACTTTTTAAAAGTGAAATACGCATGTATAGGTTTAAAGCATCAAAATGCAATGTATGTAAATATGAAAGTTTACATGTAAGATATGTAATTACATAAGAATTGTGAGCTATATACATCAATTTTCCAAAAATTAAATTCTTGCATTCTGATTGATATTATGCAAGTCACGTGGCGCATGTACAGATAGCAAACAGGAAAAAAACATTAACAACCACGACAAATTGCTTTGAGCTTGACCACAATCATAGCTAAATTTACTTGATTCTCAGCTAAGATAATGCGGTCAGCAACAAAAACAAGTTATATATTTTATACATGACATTATGTTGTTCTCAATTATAAAAAAACTTGCATACATGCAAAAACTGTAAACTGTATGTGGGGTAAGTAACCACACACAAGACATTATGTGTAAAAGAATGTCATTATCTAAATACATAAAAATCAGGAAGGTGTTATTCATCATTGCCATCGACGTCATAAATAAGTAATTCAGCATTGAAATAGTTTTTATAGAAATGCTTTCGCCGCTCCACAAGTAACGAAAAACCGCCACAAAGTAAAGAAAAAATAATAGAGAGGCTGAAGAAAAGAGGGTGTTTGAGAGAGAGAGAAAGGAATGATTGAAGAAGACGTAGAGAGATATGGAGGGATGTAAAATTTCTAGTCAAAGGAAGCATACTTCATCAATCCAAACAGAATAAATAATTGCTTTTAAGGTTCTGCAACTCATACCTTACCTATTTTTAATCTTTTCCTCTTCAATTTTTAGGGAAGAAATATTTTTTTTGCTATCATAATATCTTCTTCCTCTTTTTCTCTTTTAATTTGGTTACCAAAAAACCAGCTGCGAATGTCCGAAGATTTTGATTTCTTTTGATGTCCGCCAAATTTGCTAATTCTAAAATAATCATCAAAGCTTCGTACTAAACACAATCAATCTGATAAATGGTAAGAATACTACAAATTCCTTCGTAAGGAGTTATATCAAGCAAAAATTAAATTCATGTTGAAATGATTGAAGGGGTGGGAAATAGCTATGCCATGTATTACGTGTTCGAGGAGAATGATAAAGATGCATCTAGGACCAGAAGTAGTTATTAACTAAAATTTAAAATTTAAAATTACAACAACAACAACAAAACATTTATCCCACTAAGTGGTGTCAGCTACATGAATCTTTTTTCTCCATTGCGTCCTATTTAATATCATATTTTCATTTAATTCAAATAAATTAAGATCATTTTTTATCCAATATGCCCAAGTCATCCTAGTTCTACCTCTAACTTTCTTAACATAAGTCAAATCTAAAACATCTACACTTCTAATCAGATCCTCTGATGGTAGATGTTTAATGTGACCAAACCATCTAAGACGACTCTCTCTAATTTTGTACGTCATTGAAACTACACCAACCCTAACACGGATATATTCATTTCACACTTTGTCTTAAAGTGTAAAGCCACTCATCCACCTAATCATTCTCATCTCGGCAACACTTAACTTAGTTTTATGCTTCTCTTTTAAAGGCCAACATTCAGCGTCATATAGCATTGTAGGTCTCACCACCATCTTATAAGTTAAAACTTAAAATTAACATACTGAAAATCATACAAATTAGTCAAAATAAATAAAATTAAACAATGAATCAAGCACAAGGCCTTAGATAAAACTCCCCTAAAATAATTAACCAAGACGAGCATACTCGCAATTACAAAGCAAGGTTAAAGGGGAAGTAGTCTTCAATATGAACTATAAGAAATATGGCTGGCGATTCAAGGGACGCCTAAAGCGCCATGACAAATATGTAAGACATAGTCAAGAAGTCTCCATCATCATTCTCATTAATCTTATCCCAACTATTAGGAGTCGGTTGCAAATCCCAAGAGCCAAATAAATGGAGCCAATGATATCCACATAAACAAATGAGAAACATAATCATTCGCACACATATACGCCCTATCACTTTGATTTATAAAAATTTTAAAGGGCGTTTATATATATAGCACACAATTCTAATGTATTTACATATCTCACTCCCAAAATTTCATATTTACAAACATGACACTCAAATCTTTAATACCACATCAATAATAGCACTATTATCACTTTTTAAAAGTGAAATACACCTTTTTACGCGTAGGTTTAAAGTACCAAAGTGCTATGTGTGTAAATATGAAATTGTATGATATATAAATATATAAGAATTGTGTGCTAGGCATGTAAATTTCCCAATATTTAAACAGTAAACAAACATGTTAGGCTATGTATGTATATTTCCCAAAATTTAAACAGCAAATATACATGTTGTTTGAAGGGGAATCCTTGCTTTTCAAAAAAAGGTTTACAAACATTACCAACTTGATAGAGGACATTAAACCTCTCTGCTTATGTGCTCAAATCAACATACGATACGACCAAAGATCACCAAGAATCACAAAATATAACATTTGAAATTTACGTACGATGTTAAAGTCCAAACATGCTCCAACAATGCCATATATTCAAGAGCAGATGTCACAATAATACATAGAAAAAAAAAACTTATTAATCAAGATATTTAGATGGTCTTCCAAGTAAAAATAATAAATATGTATTTACATATCTAACACCTACAGTTCAATTTTTAAATACATACCACCTTACCTGTGCATAAAGGTGTATTTCAATTTTAAAAAGTTAAATAGGTGGTATTTTTTAGGACATGTAAAAGATTTGGTTGGTAAGAATGTAAAAAACAAAGTTTAGGCGTTAGATATGTAGATACATAGGAATTAAGTGATATGTATGTAAATGTCCCAAAAAAAAAATAAACCTCAATGTTTCAGGAAACCAAAGGAACACTCATATTATTACTAATTAGGGCAAGATATCGCCCAATAAGCACACAATGCTCGAGTTTTAACAAAATTCAAGATATAAATAAAAAATCAAATTTATGTTACAAAAATTGACAGGAAAGATTAGCATAAGAAAAGACAATGTTCGCTCATCCGCATCAAACACATATACTTACAGAGCGTTCTCATGTGATAGTTTTACTTCAGATTCGCTCAATGCTCGTCTTAAGGCGCAATGCTCCGAGCATGGGTCACACGTGTGCTAGATAAATCGCATATGTTTAAGTGCAAATTTTTAATATCACCTCCTGGAAAAAAGTAGTTCAAAAGAAAATGAAATTAAATGATCAAGTGAGGTAAGAAAAGTAAAAAAGCTAACCAAGCTATTTTGCTCACCAGATAAAGAGTCATTTTTCATAAATTAATTAAGAAGCATACCCATCAAAGTAATCTTAATTATTTTAACAGAAACTAAATAATTTTTGAGATATGAGAATGTAATAGATAATATGTGAAGTGTATGGGGAGAAAATATACAGGGTAAACAACATGATTTGGTGATGAATCTCGGTCAAAGGAAAAAAACAAAAGGCCTATAAAATATTATAGTGGGAAGGCAAACATTCCAGCATTCCAAAATTAAGATGTCGCACAAATAAATTTTTCAGAATCTAAGGGGTTAAAAAGCAAATTTGGATTGATCACATATTAATGCTAAGATAACCATGGAAATTAAATTTTATGAAGTGGAACTCAAAAATTTAAAAAAATAATAAAAAAAAGAATCCAAACATGCGGTATAACTCATTTAATAAAACCATTGCAAGTTAGAAAATTTGTGGTAATGGATTGGGATTTTACGTCCTGGCATTTTACAATGATCTCACACACAAATAGATAGATGAAAAGATTACAAGAGATATCAAACATTTTTACGTGGAAAATCTGGAAAAAAATACCACGGTATCTAGCCCATGTAAGAGAATACACTATGTTGATAAAGATCGCAAAGATTCACTCTTCCCTTTAATTGAAAATTGTCGAATTACAAAAAAATACACTCAAACATGATTTCCTCTAATGGTAATTGAGCTTGAAGTAATAAAAGGACGATAACAATAACTGAGTGATGGGATTCGAACAACGATATCGATTAGACAACAATCAAGTCATAGTGGAGTGATGATGACGACAATCAATCAACAATAAACGAATGATGATAGTAGAGCAAGGGTGACTGGATGGAGGTGATTAAATGATGATGGTCGAATAATGACAATCGCACAACGATGGTTATACAATGACATTTAGGTGATAAGAATTAGGCAGCAATGCTCGAGCAATAGTTGTTCAAATGATGACAATTGGACGTCTATGGTTTGACAACAATAATTGGGCAACAGTGGCGGGACAATCACAATCAAGCGATGATGCCTCAAATTTTGTCGGTATTGTATGTCAACTCGATCTCAATAGTTCATCTAATCTCCAAATTTTCTCAAAACTTAAGCAAATGAACCTTTCATGTGGAAAAATATTTATTTATAATTTTTAAGAGTGAGAATTTGGTAATTCTGACAAAATTCCTAAAACACTTTATCAAACGGCTTGTATTAATTCATTAGATCATAAACCAATCTATTAACATTTAAACGACTTAATGGTACAAATGAGTGATTTTTAAATAGGTGGATTCCTTTCGTCGAGATGCTCTATTTGATTATAAATATGTATGATCTAAAGGAAATTTGGAACTCTAATTATCATCCCATGGTTTTTAAATATGCTTTAAATGTTTGATTTGGGTTTGTTTGAGCTTCGATTGGATCACTTCACATCTTTAAGTTTGTCTTATTGAGTCAATCAGTTTGACTGTGAATTTGTTGAAATTAAATTTGGGGTGATCTTGAACTTGTCTCCAAAAGTTATCCCAATTGATATGCATCAAAATTAGTGCCTGCTCAAGTGATTTTTTTTTTTTTTTTTGCATATAAAAAAAATGATGAAGTAGGAAAATCCAAAAATAAAAGGGGATTCATATAGATACCAAAAAATTCTTATGTGTTTTATATCCAGCAGCTAAATCTTTATATTTATTGATAGAGCACTCTGATTTTTAAAAACATGTAAAAAGCTCATTAATATTAACTGGTCTAAGGTCATAAACTCCTTCTCATGTCCATGATTTTATGTGACGCTATGGTATTATATGAGCAAATAGAAAAATTGAGTTGTTAAATATGTAAATACCTAGAAATTATGTGATAAGTATGTAAATCCCCTAAGAAAAAGAGAGAATTAGAAGAGAATCCTAATAAAATTGCTAGAATGGCTTCTCACAAGAAACGAGATAAAAGACGTGTATTCAAAAGAATCCAAATCAATCAAACCGACATGTAAACTAATTCAACAAGTCAATTAAAAAGTTGATTTTTTCAAAAAATATTCATCGTTCCTGCTAAATGCTGAGAAAATGTTCAAGATGGCTTCTCAAAATCCTTTGAATGTTTCCTTCGATTAGTAGATTTTGTTACAGGAAACACAACAAGATAGGTGAAATCTTAAAAGATGAACACGAATAAACAAAACAACAAAAAACGTTTTCAAAAATATGTATAAATTTAACAGAAATGGGGAATTTATCATGCAAGGATTCATCAAAACCTACATTATGAAGAGGCTTCAACACGCCCAATCATTTCTGATGAAATCCTCAACTTAGCAATGCCTGATTTTTCCCACCCTAAGCCTAATCACAAATTAGAACCACCAAATTCAAAGCTCAGTACTGTACTTCTCCCAAATTGTCAGCCAATTTTAACTCTCGCATCATGCCCGATTGACAAAATTCAATTAATTAAGCCTCAGTCTCCCTGACCCAAATCTTGATAAGGCTCTACATAAGATCCAGAATGGAGTGAGATCTCCACCATATTCGCTCAAGTCCTTCCCCTTAAACGGAGGAGAATGCGATTACAAGAAAGCGGAATGGGAAAGAAAATAAAATGTTCAGACAAGTACTGTACCTCCGAACAAGGCGTTCTCAAACCCACGAACCTCGCCGGAGAAACCTCCGGCTACAACAACTTCCGGCGAGCTCCTCGCCGGCGGCACAACCTTCCGATCTGCCCACCACTCGCTCTCGAACTTTCCTCTCCCGCTCCACTCGGCTCGGTTACTGCGGATCCCGAGGTTGACCGGGGTGTCTTCTTTTTGCCTCGCTTTTATTAGTGTAGGGTTCTAATAGAAAGCCAATAATTGTTACAAAAGAAAATTAAAAAAAAAACGGTTTTTATTTATCAAACGCAAACCCTAGATATTATTTTTTTTTTAATTTGAATATTATTATATGTTGAAGTCAATTTATTTTTTAAGGATTTTGCAACCAATAATTTAATTTTGGCTTTATGCATTTGATGAAATGTAAAGCTTTTTATGAATAGAGTAGTCCTAAATATCATTCTAAATTTAGAAAGACTCCTTGAATAAAATAGTTCTTGTGATATTTGACCAAAATATTTTTTCATTGACATATAAGCATATTTGTGTTTAAGGGTGGCATATCAGGTTCACGTGTTGGATTACATGACATGAATAGTACACTGGTCAGACAGTCCAACACGAACATGACCTGTCTTCAACTCATTAATCTAAACCTGACTCGTATAACCAATTTAACATATGAAATAATTGTTATTTGGATAGTGATTTATTGTGGGTCTATTTCGAGTTGAGGGGTCAACCTAATCTCGACTTAAAATATTAAAAAAGGGTTATGATTTTAACCAACCCAAAATTTATATGGGTCAACTTGAACTAATATTTTTTTTTAGTTGGATTCGGGTCGAGCTGATGTGTCACTTTAATTTCTTACACCCCTACTTAAATTACAAAATTAATATATGACTATTGAACAAAAGAGCACAAAATATTTTCACTCCACGTTTAGAAGTTCATTATTAGATACTCTTAAAAGAGTATTATGAGTTGATCAGTTGTCATATCGTTGAATTGCCCAGATCCATAAATTACCTAACTATCGAACTGGTCAGTTTTTGAATTACTGAATTGCCTAACTGCCACACTCTCCACCTGCAGATTGCCAAAAATCTAAATTGTTGAATTGCCCAATTGCATAATTACCAAGTTGCTAAACTACCGAGCTGTCGAATTGTCGAACCATCTAATTACCAAATTGTTGAACTAGCAAACTGTCTAACTATTGAAGTGATCAAATTGTCTAGCTAGAGAATTGGTCAAATAGTCGAAGTGGTTGAACTACTGAACTGTCAAACTGTTGAGCTACCGACCTGTCGAACTAACAAACTAATGAATTAGTCAATCGTACAACCGTTAAATTGTCAAATTCTCGAACTGCCACGTTTAACTATATGATGAGACATGTCATCAAGATGTAAGACTTGACATAAAGTTGTAAAACATAACACAAAGCTGTGGGACATAATATAAAGCCGTTGAACATGACATAAACCTATAAGATAAAACATGTAACTACTGGATATGACATAAAATTATTGGATATGACTTAACATTATATACTTTTACATAAATTTTTATATCATGATAAAAAGACACCTCATGACTTATAAATAAGGTAAAAATGTAAATATGAGAGGGAGGAAGGCAAGGCTCTCTCTTCACACAGGCCGCTCCTCTCGCTTTCTCTCTTCCTTATATGTTTAATGTTAATAGGATTTGAGCACAACCAAAGAACATTATGGAATCCTACATTCTAAAAAGTTTCAACAACTACAAAATAAAAAGCTTATGATATCATTTATATGTATCCTTTAACACACACACACACACACACCCTAAAAAGGCCTTCCAAGCTGCCCAAAAGGTTGAATCTTTGAGTTGCTCACTTGTCTAATTACTCAAATGTCGAATTATTAAATTGCCCAATTGTCTAATTACCTAACTGACCAATTGATTAATCGTCAAATTATTTAATTTCCCACCTACTTAATTATTTAGCCACTGAACTGGCCAACTGCTGGTTGAATTGTTGAATTGTTTGACTGTCTGATTACCTAACTATTGAATTGTTGAATTCCCAAGCTGTCAATTTGCCCAACTTTCAAATTGAAAAATTGTCTAACTCTCAAAATGGTCAAATTATTTTACTGGAGAACTTGTCAAACTACATAGTCGGAGAACAGATCAAACAGTCTAACTGTCCATTTAAAGAAGTGGTCAAACTGTCAAGTTCAAGTACATAGAGAGACATAACAAAAAATTGTAAAGCAAGACATAAAAATACAAAATATGACATAAAGCTGCAAGATATGACATTAAACTATTAAGCACAATGTAAAATTGTTGAATATGCATAAAATTGTTGGATATGATTTAATATTATGCATATTTATATATTTTAATACCATGATAAAATGACACCTTGTATATTATAAATATATGTCAACTATAAAAATTAGGGGTAGGAAGGCATGTTCTTTCATCCCATGGGCTTCTCCTTCTGTCTCTTTCTCACTTTTTGGCTCAATGCTTATATAAACTGGGTATAACCCATGAACATTACAGGACAATGTATCTGAAATGATTCGACATCGTTAAAAGAGTAGTGAGTGTGGACGTATGTCTTGATTCTAAAGTCACGCGTAAACATCTCTAAAAACACAACAAATGTCATGGTAGAGGAAACTTCACCGAATGATCTAAGATATTTTATCCATAAATATTTCATAATTATATCATTTAAATTCTACTATCTTTATTTTGTCCATATAAATTTTCATTGGTGCTTTTATTTTAAAAATCAAGAAATTTGTTCCCTTGTAAGCAAGCTTTATGAGATGAAAAGAAAAATTGTCCAAATTTGTAGACCTACTCAACTCAATAGCTGAAAATTAGGGAAGATGTTGGAAAAATATCTTTCCAAAGTATAATTCAATTGAATAATATATGAAGTCAGTCAACCTAGGGACTGAAGGCCATGAGATCTCACCTAAAATAAAGTTGACATTTTACAACAATTATTCCCAACAAGTCCATCCAAAGCGTCATCATGCGAAACAAACACTGATTTTAATGAGATTAGTTTAATTCATTCATAATTGAGTTATATTATAAGTAAACAGTGCATCCATTTTCATAAAAAATATGATATAACTTATTTCTTATTGATAATACTCGAGGAACTCTCCTTATTAGAGCACAAAGTCAGCTAATAAAGTATTTGAAGGTGAGCCATAATAACCCTAGAATGGAATCCTATACTGTAGATGAACTTTATCATGCTTTATTATTTAGGACCTATCATGCTTCCATTAACTAAAACATCTCATGCACAATTATTTAGAGCTTATCTGACATCAACTTTTATTTTATTTTTTTTATCAAAAAGGGTTTATTTATAGTTTTTTTTTAACTTTTAAAAATATATCATGTTATTCTTAAAACCCTTAAACTGACACATTCACTTATTTTGTGTTTTAAAAAATAATCACGGATGATGACTATCACTGTCATTATTGATCATCACTTTGATCAACATTGATTATCATTTTGAACTATCACCATCAACAACTATTTTCATCAACAACCACTTTCAGACATGATCAATAACCACCTTTGGTCAGTGCAGTCACATCTCTAACGTCTCAAAATAAATTAAATTATTTTATTTTCAATAAAAATCAAAAAATCTTGATATATATATATATATATATATAAAAAGTTATCCCAAATGCCCCTTAAAAATTTATCTATCGTTAAATAAAAAACAAATGTTGTTATCAAGTTTGAAAAAATATTCTTGATTTTAAGGAATTTTTATAACTTACATTAATTTAATGTTGTTGGATTTGTTTTTCAGTTTTTTTTTTCTTCGGGTTTCTCTTTGACATAATTTACCCGTTTTATGTTTCGTGCTTTGTTTTATTCCATGTGTTATTAAAATTCAACTAGACGTTGATTTATACTTCAAATCTTGGTTGTAAATTTAATAATTTTTTGTTGGTTTGGAAATTTAAAAATTGTATTCCTAATTATATTAGGAATTTTTACAATTATTACTTCTAGTTTCCCTCACAAGATTAGTTATTCTCTACCTTATTCTATGTGGTTGTCCTGGGTTTTTATTAGTTGAGCTAATTCTTGTTTTTGTTGTTGGAATTTTTGACTTGATATTGAGTGGGTTTTTTGGCTTGATTGGTTTTATGTTGTTAGGCAATATTTCTTTCTACTTTGTTCTTTTTTGTATGACGAGTTTGGTTATGTGCTTTTATACCTCGATCGTTTCTAAATGTTGAGTTTGGTATTGAGCATTGATGAATTTAAATCGTTACTATTTCTAACTATATTTTTTATATATTCGAATTTTAGGATGAAATTTTAATACCATTCTGTAGGTAAGTTCTGAGCTCTAGTGGTTAGTTCTCCCTCTTATCTTTTGTTTTATTTTTGTTTTGCCTTCTTTGGTTTTTTGATCTTTTCTTACTCTGCTTGTTTATAGTCTGTTCTCTATTATTTGTGCTGCTCTCTCATTTGTTTTTATTTGCAGAGCTTAGTGTTATTGGTTGACCTTGTGCTACCATTGAGATTGCTGTTGCTTTTATTGTTGCTATTGTAGTGTTGTTGAAGTGTCGTTACAGCTCGGTTGCTATAGGAGTGAAGTTAGAGTTTTGTTGATGTTGGAATACTATTAGGATCTATTTGAGAGAGCATCCAGACTCCGTTTCACCATAGCAACAGTTGTCAGAAGGCCAACTTTTTGTTTGTGGGATCAAATTCTTCAAAAATTCGTCTGTCGTGATGTAATTTTTTACACTTTTGAGATCGCATTTTTGGCCTTATGTTCCGACGTTTTGGATCGTGGTATCATGCACTATTCGTCTTTGATGGCTGAAGCCACCATAGATAGGGGCCCCATGAACCTATTGTCTTCGTTGGAGATTGCCTCAAAGCCCTTTCAATTTCGTCTATAAGGCCATTGATGATGGCGACAACATTTGCAAATGCAGTAGAGGACTTTCGAGTTCCTAACGTGTGGATTAGCCGCCCTCTCTCAGAGATCCTAAGGGAGCTCGATAAGGCAAGGGTCGAAGACAACATAGCATCAAAAGTGCTTTCAGCTCCGTTGCTTCGCCTCCCGGCCTTTGTTCCACCAAATTTTATATTCAAACACCCAACGCGGTTCACCTACCGTAACTTTATAAAAGAGATTTTTCCGTGGATGCTTTTAGAGTCCGTTTGGGGCAGCTTATTTGGTGTGGTGGCGCGTATTGAAAACACACATGACCTGTTTGGGTAAACTTTATTTTGGCAGCTTATGCATTTTCAAAACGCTAAAAACAACGTTTTTCACACTGGAGACTTTCTGACAACGATCAGACTTTTCCAAAAAAATAAAAATTTGTAGTAGTCATCGCACATAGCTTATCAACATATTATTTTTAATCAGTTTATTAGCAAATTATTCAATAAGCTGCAGCTGTCCCAAACAAACTCTTAAACGAAATTTTTACAAAGATAAAACTCTGTTAAACAAACCCTTATAGTTCTGTTTTTATTTGCGGTGTTTTTTGGATCTCTATTGAGTTGTAATTTAAGTTTTTTTTGTTGACTCTTTGTTTCTTATGAATAAAACTTAGCCTCACCCTCACGTTCTTTTAGAAAAATAAAAATGAGGGCATTTACATAAATAACAACCAAATCATATTTATTTGCATACCCGACACATAAAATTTGTTTTTTATTTAATTATTTATATCATCAAAATCTTTCATTCCGCTTCAAAAAATACCACCATTTTTAACATTTAAAAAGTAGAAAACCCCTTCTCAAGCATAAGTAGGCGGTATGAATGTAAAAAATAAAGTTTATGCGTTACATATGCAAATACATAGAAATTGAGGGATATTTATGTAATCTTCCAAAAAAAAAAAAGGAAGAACATTTGTCATATTCTAACCCTGACCTTTATTATTCATCTATATTTATTTTGCTCTATAAAATTTCTACATGGGATGTCAATTAGATTGATAATATTTAGATTTTTTTAGTTTATTAAGACAAAATTTTTGGACATATTTGAATAATAAATAATTAAATATTTTCCTTTAAAATAATTTTGGCTATTCATATAATTTGAATATTTGATTGCCTTCTCTAACTTAATAGAATGCATGCCATTATTTGGCATTATGCTATAGCAACAAATAATTTATTTATTTATAGGTATTATGTAAAGTCCAAAAGATTTTCATATTTATTCATTTTGTTCTTCATATGTAAATCTTCTTTTTTTAGGGACATTTACATACATACCCCCCTATTTATATATATTTATATATCAACATATAAATTTTGATTTTTGTTCTCTCATATCACTAACAAAAATGCAATGTCATATACATAAAAATCGAAGTTTATCTATTAGATATGTAAATATGTACGAAGTAAGTAACATGAATGCAAGTACTATTTTTTAATGTTATGCGATTTTTTTTTTTCATCTGCTAGAGAACGATTGAAGATTATGATATATTTGAGGCAACTGCATTTGTTTGAATAAACATTAGGACAGCTGCATTTGTTTGAAGAAGCTTCAGTGATGCTGTTGCAGAAGAGATAACTCTTGTAAAAGTTGTGGCAACTATCATAAATTATTTTATTTTTAAAAAGTCAGGCAATAACTTTCTGTCAACCACCACACTTTGTTAGGTTAGATCATTAAACACAATTTAACGCTGAAGTTTTAAAAAAGAAATATATAAAAAAATAACTTTATCAAATGACCACTGCATTTATATGTAATATCTTAAATTCAATTTCTACATACATATATGTTTGGAAAGGTGTATTTGACATTTTAAAGTTAAAATAGCTGTATTTTTTGATATAAATGTAAAAGAAATAAATTTAGATGTTACGGATGTAAATATACAAGATTTGAGTGGCATGTATGTAAATGGACCCAACGTGAAATTTCTTTCTTGGGAGCAACCGTAGAAATATCTCCTCCACACATTTCCAGCCACACGACCATAATCAACTACATACAGCACCTGGTTCCGCACGTACGAGTCGACACGTGCGACGCCTGCCGGTCGCCGCTTCTGTGTTCCCACTTTATTCCCACGAATCCGCACCGGTTCTTCTCGATCGATATAGCCTATTAGCCTTGAACTCATGCTCAAGCTTCTGCTTGGCTGAGAGCAGATCTCATCATCTCTCGAGCATCGCTGCCGAAGAGGGAGCTAAATGTGGAGGTTTGGCCGTGGAGCCTGGAATCTCCGGCAGATGCGGAGGTTTTCCGTTGCCGTTCCCGGCCCATGCATCGTTCAGAAGCGTGGGACGGACATACTGCACGATCCGTGGTTTAATAAGGTATGGTTTGTGTTTTGATCGGATTAGGCGGTGTTGTTGGTTCTGATATGTTTCTGCGGGGAATTCCTTCTCCTGATGTTAGTTTTCTTAGGTTTTTGGGGTGATTTGGAAAATGGGTTTTGGGGGTTGTTGATTTGAGTTTGAGAGAAATGCCTTTGGGTGTTTAATTATGGTAAAATGTTTATGGAGTGGAGATTTGATCTGTTGGTTCTGCGTTTATTTAGTTTTCAGTTTGGGACGCCGATGCGAGTCAGCGCTTAAAAAATGCTGGCGGTTTAATTTGTGTGATTATGTTAATGGATTCTTTCATTTAGACCACTTAATTCTATGGTTTGTCCGCTTTAGTTAATAACGCCGAGGAGATTGGGAGAATGCCATTGTGTAATACGTTTTTTGAGGTAAAATCTATCTTGCAGCTATTTTTTAACTTGATGATCTGATCACTTGCAGGTTTTTCGCTAGTGAAATATCCTCTCATATAATAAGCTTCATCAATTTTAACGGAAACAAGTAATTAAAAATCGAAATAATCAAAATTATGACTAGCAGATTTGTTTGATTATACGATGAATTAGTGGCCTTTTCCTTAACCTTAAACATTGCTTAGTTTGATGAAGTATTAACCTTAACAATACTTTCTAACTTATAAATCACATGCAAAGTTAATATAAACTCTCTGTATGGTTGGGATCATATTCATCATCAATTCTAGAGCTTGATTTTTATTTTTATTTTTTAATTCCAGTTTTTGTTTGTATTTTTTGATAGATCTCATCTAAAACTGTTTGATCAATATGTTTATTTATGTTTTTCATTTTTTCTTCTCTTAGGATACTGGCTTCCCGTTGACGGAAAGAGATAGATTAGGGCTTCGTGGCCTCCTTCCACCACGAGTCATATCATTTGAGCAACAGTATCAACGCTTCAGTAAGTTTTTAGCTTTGAATACTGTGTATGGAAGAAGTTCACTCCGCTCTACATTTTCTTTAATGGCTAGCTTTAACTTCTAAAATAAGCACAATTTCTAGCCTTGTAAATACAAAATGGTTGATCTCAAATCTTAAACATAGCTCATATTTACGTTGCAAAAGAAAAAGAACTCATAATGATGGTAACGGAGAGTTTTAAGCAGAGGAATTAGCAAGTGTTTGAGCAATCATTTGAACATATGTGGTGCAACTTGAATATCATGGCCATATCCTTTGCACTTTGAAAATTGTTTTTTGAGAATGAATTGAAGTCACAAATTTTGTGTCGTCATAGATTGAAAAGAAGCTACTCTTCTTTGTAGCATGAGGAAGCTCTGCGAAGGCCAACTTAGCACTTTATATGATTTTAGGTCAAGGATACAGTCATGATATACAAGTTGTTAAGTTTATTTTTTTATATTTTTAAGAGTGACTATAGGGTTTCAAATCTGTCTCTTGAATATATATTTCAGCCATAAATTTCCTTTTTTTTTCTCTCCTTTTAGTGAATTCATATCAATCTTTGGAATATAATACAAGAGACGAATCGCCCACTGTTGTTGCTTTGGCTAAGTGGAGGATCCTAAATAGACTGCATGACAGAAATGAGACATTGTATTACAGGGTAAGTCCAACTCAATTCAATGCCTCTAAAAAACAAATTTTTTTTTTTTTTTTTTTTTTGCATAGAGCTTTCTATTTGCTTTGATAAATATTAATATTTTTATAATAAATGAATGTTTTTCCTTCCCAGGTTCTTATCGACAACATCAAAGATTTTGCTCCCGTAATATATACTCCAACTGTAGGTTTGGTATGTCAGAACTATGGTGGCCTTTACAGACGTCCACGCGGAATGTATTTTAGTGCTAAGGATAAAGGAGAAATGATGTCTATGATCTATAATTGGCCAGCTAAGCAGGTATGCTTGAATTTTCAGTGCCTTGAAGGTTGAAAGGATGTTTTTTTATTGCGGCATATGATCAGTCTTGGTTGTGAATACTGTTGCATTTAAATATTAGGGACATTTACTTTCATAGCACACAATTCTTATGTATTTACATATGTCACACCTAAAGTTTTATATTTACACATATAGCACTAAAATCTTTAATATCACACAAAAAATAACACCGTTACCACTTTTTAATAGTGAAATACTCCTTTTAATGCATACATTTCAAATACCAAAGTATGTAAATATGAAAGTTTAGGCGTGAGATATGTAAATCCATATGTATAACTTTTGAATAAGAAAATGTTGTTAAGGACATGAATATTTGATACACAGCTGATGAGATGTTGTATTTGAATTCTGCTGATATATGCTTTTGAATTTTAAACAATATAGGTATGGCTTATAGTTATATGGACATATTGCAAATTTTTTAAATATTGTCATCGCTGTCTTTACAGTTGTGTTATGTTGATTTCCTTTTTTTTTTGTTGTTGTTGTTGTTTTAGAAGTCAACCATATTGTTAGTTTATAGGCTTATCTTTAATGTGTCTCCTGTTCACCTTACCCTGTGCCTTTTTTTGGCATTTGGGGCTTTACGGTGGTTGTTGCCATACTTGTTATAATGGTATACTTTTAAGTATGGAATGCTTGGACAAAAGTATGACGCTTGAGTTGATATTGTGGCAGTATTGTATTGTGCACCTCTTCAAGTCTTTTCACGACATCTTTGAAAAAATGACCACATTAGGTGGGCGACGCTAATCTTCTAAACTTTTAGCTACAGAACGTGGTGGTTAATTGTCTTCAATATTAATGGCATTATATTCTATTTTATTCGGGCTTGGTGAGTGTTGAGTGGAAAAAAATTATAAATTTTCAATGTTTCAGGCAATTCTGCCTAGTGTTGCCTTTGTGCATGGTTTGTGTTCTATAAACAGGGAAAAAAATGAAATCTGATTCCCTAAAATCTGCCAAAATACCTGTTTTACTCGTGGTGAAATTTTATTTTTTAAGTGCTTTAAACTGTTGTTGTTTTTGCCCTTTTTTCTAAACAAAATATACTGCCTTTTTTAATTTTCTTCTTCTTCAAAATATTTTGGAAGACTTATTACATGATTGTGCTTGGAATTTCCACTGACTTTTTCATACCTGACCCCTCTTTAGGATCTTATCATCAATCTCATGACTTTCTTGATTTTCTTTAGGTTGACATGATTGTCATCACCGATGGGAGCCGTATTTTGGGACTTGGTGATCTTGGAGTTCAAGGAATTGGAATACCCATTGGAAAGCTTGACATGTATGTTGCTGCTGCCGGCATGAATCCACAAAGGGTATCTCTTCCTCCTACTCTCATATTGTGTATGGTTTAAAGTATTCATTTCTGTGCAGGCTTGCAATTTTCTTGCAAAATGTTTGTTCATGTTTTCTTATTTTAAAGATCCATTTGGGACCACTTTATGTTTTTTATTTTTGTTTTGGTTTTTAGTTTGTTTTATTTTTGTTTTGTTTTCTATTTTCTGTTTTTAGAAAACGTGTTTGACATTCTTATGATTTATATATATTTTTTTAATACAAAACATGTTTTGGTTAGGTATTTTTAATTTTTTTAGAAGAAAAAAAAATCATATTTTTTTATAAAACGGTTGGGTTCATGTGTGCTCTAGTATTAAGCGCTGCCGCCCATGGTATGTATGATGTCTTCTTTGTTTCACCCAGCACGAAGTATTACCTGTTGACTGGAGGCGACGACAGGCGCCGGGTAGCAGCTGCTGTCTGCGGCAAGCGGCGGCGGTTTGTAGGATTCGTTGTTTTTGGTATTTTAAAAATAAACAAAAACATGGTTTTTAAAAATAGAATTGTTCCTCCAAAAAATAAAAATAGAACAAAAAATAAAACAAAAACAGATAAACAAATGTTATTTTTGTTTGTTTCCTATTTTTTGTTTTCAAAAACAAAAAACAAAAGGCAAAAATTGATCCCAAACAGCCCCTAAACTTCTGATTTACGAGGATATCAATCTTTGAATCATTTTTTTATTATTTTTGTACTTTTACTTTATGATAGTTTGGGTTATCACCGAATCTACAAGTATAGTGGAGAAAAATTATGAGAATTTAAGCAATAAAAGGGAAACAAATAAAATCATCGGGCAGACAAATTAATTTTGACAAAAGCAAATTTTTGATGTAGCACTTTTTGTTAAAAAATAAGAGCACCAAACAAGTCAATAACAAATTATGTGTATGAAATAGGATAAAGAAAATTACTCAGTTAGGGAAATTAGAATTTAAGTTACAAATGTAATCATACATTCAACTTGCACTCATAAGATTAGTACTAGAAAGATAAAAAATTAATCAAGTCAGAAGTTCTTAAGAATATGCCTTAGATTACTATTTATAGATTTGACAAAGCCTGGGCTGGACATGGAATCAATCTTAGTTTGAATTTAAGTTATTTTCTCTAGTTAGAAATGGTAAGTCTCAATTTTTAATTTAAATCTCTGATCTAGTTGAGCTGATACGCCCTTCCTCAAAAAGTAGTGTGAAATGGACCTTGCATTTTTGAAATTCTGCACACTGCATTCCCAAGTAGCACCTCTTTATTCAATCAAACGAAGATAAATCCAATATCACTGCTTATTAAATGTTTGAAATACAACGATATCAAGGTTGTAAGTAGAGAACCTCAGTAGACACAACTCCAAGTCATGGCCGTCATAGTATGTTTCTCTTTGTTAACTAAATGAAAAGAATTCCAAACAACTACGTTATTATAAGGGCTGGTGATGTAAATAAATTAACATATTTTAAATTGTAGAAAATGGCTTTAATACCGAAGTGTTTGCACAGCTGGCTAAAAGTTTTATCATAATTTGGTATTTTTTTGCTTTGTCTCATTCCATTTCTCATGAAAGAAAGCAATCAGTGCCCCGTGCCCCTCATTTTAAACTGCTATAATACTTAACCGGAGACATTTTAAAAATGCTCAAAGTTTTTTTTTTTTTTTTGAAATCAGGCAGTTTAAGAACACTAATCAATTTTGTTAGAAGCATGATAAGCATATTTTGTTCTTTTAAATTGTTGAAATAAACAGAAAACACAAAATTTCACACAAATGGTAATTTATGTGTACTATTTGAAAATTTTTCGTAAAAATTCTAGATGCAGAAAAGAATCACTCTGCAATTTGAATGTTTATAATATATATATATATATATATAAGTGAAAAGAAAGACTGGTGGAAGTGTTTATTTAGGTCACCTATAATGAGATAATGAGATTACTTGCATCAGAGATCAACAATAACTATTTACACCATACGAGGAAGACCTAAATCCAGCCAATATTCAAGCACAAATAGGGGGAAAAAAAAAGAAAAGAAAAACTCAAATTAAGTTTTATTTAATTGATTCAACTTTTTTAGATATTCCTTTATTTATGATCACTTTATTTTAATAAAATATCACAATAAATCAACAAGTTGTAATCTGAATGGTTTTGTAATTGGTCATCATCTTGGCTAATCGCTTGCTCTTCCCCTTCGGAAACAACTTAATCATTATGCATTGTTATAATACTAGCCAACAACAATAACTACATGAACTTCCTCATACATGTTAGCTTGCAAGCTCTTGAAAACAAATTCTTTTCAATTTAGAGCTTCAGTTAATGAAACAATAGTCAAATTCTTTATGAGGCAATTTGCATAAAAAAATCTTATCTGAATGATGCATCTCAATTTCTAAAGGTAATGTTGCATGGCACAATCAATTTTATTTTCTTTGATACGCTTCATTTGAGAACAAAGGAATAATATAAAGATCTATTTTGATCTAGGCTTGGATTGAATTTTAATTAGCTCATATTCTAATAAAAATAACATGTATGTATGCATGAATGAATATATACTTGTATTTATGCATTTGTTTATATTTGAATTTATATATTTGAGCCAATTGTAATTATACTTGGCTTGGCTTGTCTTGAGATCAGATGTGAGGACTTTGAGCTGATCTTGAAATATTGGAGAATTAGCTGCCATAGTCATAATGCATACAGACAAATAGACAATTATTGTTTACACCATACTAGGAATATCTACATCCAGCCAATATTCAAGCACAAATAGGCGGAAAAAATACTCAGATTAAGTTTTATTCAATTGATTTAACTTTTTTAGATATTCCTTTATTTATGATCACTTTATTTTAATAAAATATCGCAATAAATCAACAAGTTGCATCTGTATGGTTTTGTAATTGGTCATCATCATGGCTAATCGCTTTCTCTTCCCCTTCGAAAATAACTTAATCATTATGTATTGTTATAATACTAGCCAACAGCAATAACTACATGAACTTCTTCCTCATACATGATAGCTTGCAAGCTCTTGAACTTTTCAATTTAGAGCTTCAGTTAATGAAACAATAATCAAATTCTTTATGAAGCAATATGTATGAAAAATGTCATCTGAATGATGCATCTCAATTTTTAAAGGTAATGTTGCATGGCACAATCAATTTTATTTTCTTTGATACGCTTCATTTGAGAACAAAGGAATAATATAAAGATCTATTTTGATCTAGGCTTGGTTTGAATTTTAATTAGCTTGAATTCTAATAACAATAACATGTCTGTTTGCATGAATGAATATATACTTGTATTTATGTATGTGTTTTTATTTGAGACTTGGCTTGGCTTGAGATTAGATTTGGGGACTTTGAGCTGATCTTGAGCTATTGGAGAATCAGCTGCCATAGTCATAATGTATCTGCTCTCTTTTTATGCATAATCAAGGAGAAGATTAATGGATTATAAGCACCATTTTCTATGGCAATTTTTTTTATAAATGTACTAGAGTTTTTAGTGACTATGATGATGATCATTCTGAACTTTGGTTGAACTTTGTTTGGTGACATGTATAAAATCTGTAGTGTTATATAATTCATTTACAGCATTATTTGTATCATTTTAATGGTTTTCAAGGGTATATTTAGTATGAATGTGCAGTATACAGAGAAAATTGTTGCACTTGGCAATAAAATAGACTGTCATATGGAGCGCCCTGACGCCCCATGGAGAGTTTCTCAATGCCCAATTCAACAAGATATAACGAAAAATCCAATGACAACTTGGTGCTAGAGGCCAAACCCCCCCAAGATAAAGACCAACGCCCAAGCTAGTGTTGCTGTGCCCCCCATGACTTAAGGTGGTTTTGGTTATTCACGTGGACGTTTTGACCAAGGATGATGCTTAAAAACTTTGAAATAATATTGGAAGATTCTCTCAAACACTTTTGAAACACATGGGAAGAACTCTATGCAGCACTTAGTGTAGGAATTGTGTAAAAGTGGTAAGGAGTGATTCTGATGAGGGTGTTTTCACTTTTGTGCGTGAGTAAGAAAAGAGGATTGTAATCAAGATATTTGGTGACCACAAGAAATATTTGGTGACCATCAAATCTTGGGAACAATGATTGCTTTCTTTCGGGGTTTCCGTTCCTCTAACTTTTGTATCCCGATTTGATTTATTAAATGCAAGTCATGTTCTTATTTAAAAGCATGCTTAACACTTAAAATCTCTCTCCCTTGGATTGAAATTCTTTAAAATCTAGAAAAATCCATGTTAGATTTTTGAACTTTTGATTGAAGAAGCTGTTTTAACCTTTTAACCTTAAATTACATCAATTATAACCATTTGAATAGTTAAAACTAGTTGTAATCTAGGGCTGTTGGAAAAAGACTAAAAGCACAATTGAGTTAAAACATAGGAATTTAGTGGAATATAAATATTGCCAGTAGTTTCTTAAAATCTTTTTGGAGAATGTGGATGCTTGAGAATTCATGTGGGGTTAGGGAAACCTAACTATAATATGAGATTTCAACGCTTGTTATATCTCAGAAGAGAGTAATAAGTAATAGACCTTGATTGAATTGTATATTGTAGAAAAAACCACTTCAAAAAAAAAAAAAAGATTTTATTGAACCAATTCAAGAAAGACATTCACACTATGTTGAAAACTCCTCATTTACTTTAGATTTTCACTTTGAATATTATGATTTTAGACACTTTTTTAACCTCAGAAACATTTAACATTTTGAACTAAGCCTTCGTAAATTAGTAATTGAATTGTTTGAGAAATATCTCGTTCCTAGTGAGATTGATACACAAACTCAAAATCTATATACTACTTGATTAACATGTATATTTGTCTGATAATGAGTGCTTCACCTCACGTCGGACCATGTTTTGGCGTCGTTGTCAGGGAATGACGTTAAGTTTTCAACTTAGGAAAATATTAGTTGAGAATATGAGGTCTACATTTAAAAATTGTAGTGTTAACTCTGTTGTATAGTTTGTTTTGAGTTTACATTTTGAGTTATTATTTAACATTATAGAGAATTAAAAAATATTGTGGCTTGCGTTTTTGTTATTTTTTGTACTTTATTTGCTTTATTGTGTGTTTTTCTATTTGTGTTTTGTAAAGTGTTGAACATTGGTAGTTTATGTTCACTAGTTAGTCCTAGGTTGTATGCATAAGACTGAATCTATTGAACTAGTTTCGTTTGACCTTGAGATAGAAAAAACCGCTAAATAACTTAAAAAAAACTTGCAAAACTAAAAATATTGTAGTAGAGGTGACAAACCTTAAGGAGAAAATGACCAGCCTATACTACTTGGGAATTTTGCCAATCCCATGGTAGATGAGATTCACCCGAGTATTAATAATCTTATCATTCAAGTAAATTTTTTTGAACTCAACCCTATAATTATCCAAATGGTCTAAAATAATTTATTTGGTGATTCGTCTACAAAAGACTGAAATTCACATATAATCATTTTTTCAGAGTTGTGTGCGATCTTTATGTATAATGGTGTTTCTGATGATACTATTAGACTTAGGTTCTTCCTATTGTTTTTGAGAGAGAAGACTAAAATGTGACTTAACTCTTTAGCACAAGAGTTTACTATCACTTGGAATGATCTGACATATATTTCTAGCTAAGTAGTTTCGGTCATAAAAATTTTTTAAGCTTAGGAATACTATTAGCTCTTTTACCCAGATGAATAATGAGTCAATATATGAATTCTGAGAGATATTTAAGAAGCTTCTTAAGAAATGCACACACCAAGCCCTATCTGATTGATTGATTCTACAAATTTTTTATAATAGGCTGGTGGGATCATTGAGATCTATGATAAATGTTTCCATAGGGGGTCTTTGATATCTACATTATTCGAGAAGGTTTATGCACTTATAATAAAGATGACTACTAATAATTTACAATAACCTTATGAGAGAGTCAACCCTAGGGGGGTAGCTAGTATTCATGAGCATGATGTCCTATCTATTTTAACTTCACAAGTAGCATTATTATATAAAAAAAATAGATAAAGGTATAAATTTTGCATTAGGATCACTGATAATTGAAGAAAATACTTATGGACAATTAGTAGATCCTAGTGTTGTAATTGTGGAGATAATAAATGCTATAAATAATAGACTCAACAACTCTTATTTAAACACCTAATTCGGGTTAGAGGAATAACCCTAACTTTAATTGGAACGATAATCGGAAGTAGGAAATTAAAAACTGTTTAGGCAATTAGAATAATCAAGGAAATAATCTTAACCCAAGGCCGACTTACATAACTGAATTCGTTTCAAATAATCAATCTAAAGAATAAATTATTTTTAAAAGAATTAGTGTTATAAATAAGAATTCAATGACAAAGTAAAATTGTAGTAATAAGAAACATTGAAAACTAATTGGGTCAATTAACAAACTCTTTAAGTAGTAGACCCTAAGGGACGTTACGAAGTAATATCGAAGTGAATCCTAAGAAGAAAGGAAATGAGCAATGCAAAACTATAAGAGTGGAAAAGAGTTAGAGGAGGTTTAAGTAGCGAAGAGCCTAGAGAAGATATGTTTGAGCTTGAGATTGAAAGACTTAGTGAAAATTTTATACTAAACTTAGGAAAAACACCTTCCTATCTTAGGAAAGGACTAAAAAGACCACCGCCACCATTTTTCCAAATACTCCATAATCTTAAGTTGTGCTAACATTTTTCTAAATTTGTAGAGATGTTTAAGAAACTAATCGTTAATATTTTGTTTGTAGAAGTTTTAGAATAAATCTCTAGTTATGTTAAGTTTATGAAAGACATCAACAAGAACAAAAACAACAACAAGAACAAAAACAACAAGCTTTTATCCCAATAAAAGGGTTCAAGAAATAAAAACTAAGTGATTAGGAGACTGTCGGGAGTGCAACACTATTTTGTAGAAAAAACTTCCACAAAAAACTTAAGGATCCGTGTAATTTTACTGCTCATTTCACCATTGAAGATAAGTTCTTTGGGAAAGCCTTATATGACCTAGAAGCTAACATAAATATCATATCTATATCAATCTTTAGGAGATTAGACCTAGGAGCTAGACTTATTATGCATAAAAAATTGCCACAAAAATTCAAGGTTCCAGTTATTTTCTCTTTTCCTTGTTCTATTGGAGATAACTTTTTTAGGAAAGTCTTATGTGACCTAGGAGCCAACATAAATATCATGTCTCTATCAATCTTTAGGAGATTAGGACTATAAGAAGTTAAAAACATCACTGTAACCCTTCAATTAGTTTACATATTTTTTGACTTATTCTAGGGCTTATAAAAGATAGTTTTGTTAAAGTGAATACTTTTATTTTCACCATTGATTTCATAATTTTAGATATAGAGGAAGATAAAAAAATCTCAATCATATTAGGTAGAACTCTCCTGGCCACTGTAAGGGCAATGAGCAGTGATTGATGTTTATACGGGAGAACTCATCATGAAAGTGCATGATCAGAAAGTTAATTTAATATTTTGAAATCAGTATACTTTTTTAAAGACCCTGAGGATGACATACTTGCTATAGAGTAGATTTTGTGGATGAGTTTTTTAAAAGCTAATTTCATGAGATTTTGGAAATGGACCCAATAGAGCATAATTTAATTGATGATAGTTGTAAAAATTTTTTAATAAAGAATTAACTCTATTATTGGATGCGATTCTTATATTGATTAAGGATATGTTTGGGCCTTTATACATCTTAACAATTCTAAAACTTTAATACCTTTTATAGTTGAGACAATTGAATTAGAATTTACGTTTCTCCCAAAATACTTGAAGTATGCATTTTTAGGAGAATCTTCAACTTTGCCCATAATTATTTCTTCAAATTTGAGTGAATTACAAGAGACAAAATTAATGAGAGTTTTGAAAAATTTTAGGGAAGTCTTTGGTTGAAGCATTGCAAATATTAAAGGGATAAGCTCTTCCATATACATTCATAAGATACAAATGAAAGATAACTATGAACTAAAGACTGATCCCCATAGGAGGTTTAACGCAGTGATGAAGGATGTAGTGAGAAAAGAGATTCTTAATAGTTTGATGCAATTATATATTCTATATTTGATTGTGCATGAGGAGCCTGATTCATTATATTCTTAAAAAAGGAGTGACTGTATTGGAGATTGATATGAATGGACTTTTACTCATTAAGAGTGTTACCGGTTGAAAAATCTGTATTGACTATAGGAAATTGAATAAAAATACTTGAAAAGATCATTTTTCATTGTATTTTCTTGATCAAGTGTTGGATGGACTGGTAGGACACCCTTATTTTTGCTTTCTTGATGAATATTTAGTATATAACCAAATTACCATAGCACCAGAAGACCAAGATAAGACCGCTTTTTCTAGTCTCTATGATAGCTTTTTTTTAGGAGAATGTTTTTTGAACTATGCAAATGACCCTGCCACCTTTCAAAGATTATGATATCTATATTTTTTTTATCTTATTGAGTGGGGGATTGATGTGTTCATGAATGATTTTTCTATGTTTGACACTTTTTTTGACACGTCTTGAACATCTAGGGACAATTTTTTCTTCTTATTTATCGATTTACTTTGTCATCTTCTTCTACTTCTAATCCTAATGCTCCCAAAACTAAATGTCTTAAACACAAGACTGCTTTTGATAAAAAGAATTTTGTTAATACTGAGGATGAAAAGAAGTTGATTCCTGAGAGGAAATTTAGGAATCCTAGGATAAGGGAAGAGGTGCTGATTGTAAGAAGAAAACTAAAAAATTTTTACCATAAAATCAAGATTGTCATGATTTCTGTTGTTCGGGAGTAATATGCAAATGCAGAAGAACAAAAAAATGACAATATTTTTGTTAGGGAAAACAAGTAGATTTTAATCCTTCAAAAATTAATTCACTTTTTAGACTCTTCCCAAATATGCCTCACGATGAATATTAATTATTTTTGCCTTCTGAATGTTTTTGAGATTAATTATTTTCTAACCGATTCTTGTGCTGAGTGGCATATTCGAGTCGAGAAAATTGTTAATTTCTCTTCTGCAACCCTTAATGTGGAGTTGAAGGCTTGATACTATTTTATAAAACTTTTACCTTTGACCAATAACAATGAGGTGTCTAGGGATAGGGAGATTCTCAATTACTTTATTCAGAAAAAAAAAATAAATGTTGGGAGTATCAGATATTTATAGATCTAGGGCATCATTAAGCTGGGACAACTATTTACCTTGGCCACCGTTGGTGATCTATGCTTTATGTGCTAAGACGGGGGTTAAGTGTAAAAGTTGGGAGGAGCAGCTCAATCATATTCGGGACATGACTAAAGAAACCTTAGCTGCCTTTGAGAAGACATTATTTGAGAAAGGTGAGAGTTATTCTAGACCTACACCTCTCTTGAGCTCAACTTTCGACCTCCATGTCTTTTATTTTATATAGACATGACACTGAGCAATGATGGGGCCATTATTCAGTGGTGGCAACTGGACATGGGCTAGCGCTTTGACTATTACATTGACCAACGCCAGGGCTAGTATGAGTATCAGACAGTTTAATTTGTCTTTAGTGGGCATGTTTAAACAATGTCAGCTGAACACAGGGTTGAGTCCAGTCTAGTTTCCTGCTGCACCACCCTTGTACGTTATGAGTAGTATGTCCAGCCCATGGAGGAGATGATGATATCGAGTAGGATGCTGATTAGTTGCTCACAACTTGATTTCCTATTTTTTTGCTTTATTGCTCTGTGGATGTTTGTGTTTGCTTATTTTTTTTCATTGCACTCACAATATTTGCTGCTGCTATGTGATGTGGGTTTTTATTTTTGTTTATGTAAACATATTTGAATAAATTACTTGGGGAGAAATAATTCCGTAATCTCTGAATTTGACTATAGCCAAGAACCATCTATAGTTTCAATCTTGTTTACCCGGCCTTAAAGTTGCACTACTTCAATCACAAGTCCTCTATTCTATTTGAGCTGCACTAGGGAGACCTATGAAATTGGATGCACCCATTTTCAATCTTACCAGGCATTCAGTTGCAAGAATTCTTGTTGAAAGGGATATCACCCTCCCTAATGTGGATGAAAAATGGCTTGGTACTGCCCACAATGAGTATTGACAGCCAATTGTTGCAGAACAAAGACCTACTACTGCAGTCACTGTAAACTATTTGGGCACACTCCTGTCAAATGCTTCAGGCTTCACCCACATTTGAGGTCGGCAGGTCCTAACAACATCATCCATGTGGGGGAAAATATAGCAGACACTGTTAATCTTCCAGAAATGTTGAATGAGAATTTGACTCTTAAGTCTACTCCTCACCAACCAGGTCAGCAGCTTCCTCCTACTGTTGTTGAGGCAGCTCTTCCTCAGATCACAAATACTACAAATTTTGTTGTAGCAGATGCTAGACGAAGTGTCTTGAAACCACCTATTGTGAGAGAAAAAGGGTACTCAAGTTCTGGAGGAGTGTCAGGATCAAGGTGTGCTGCAGGCTGAGTCAGTTCAACTGTTTACATTCATCGAAGATCCACCTATTGTTCAGACGGGATTACCTCTGGCAGATGATTGACAGGCTTACAAATCTAGGAAGAAGAAAAAAAGGAATGCTAGATCTCAGTAATTCTCAGGATAACTGTCTCACAGTTTCGAGCGGAAGCCCACATTTCAGTATGTTGCTGGACTCCCTCCCTAGATCCAGGGGAAGGGGAAGCAGTATGCCCACCGACTACACCTACCATGATTAGGAGTTGTTTTCTTTTTATTATATTTTTGGGGATTACTTGTAGTTTTAATCCCTGTGAGTGGACTCTTTGTACCAACTCACTAAAATTTTTGTATCCTCTCTTTTATATCAATGAATTTTACCTTTTCAAAAAAAAAAAAAAAGATTAAAATAAAGATTCCATAAAAACTCATGATACGCCTTTTCTAAAATTGTATATACACACACATATATATATGTATATACACACACATATATATATGTACATATATATGTACATACATACATTTTTACAGGGAAGCCTGTCCCTCTTAATTTACAAACTTACCAAATATATCTAATCTAAATTAGGAAAAGAAAAAAATTGAAATAAAAAATGAAGAAACATATAATAAAAAGGGAATAAAACTAGTTAAGAAGTTTCCTAAAGTATTCCGATCAAATCTCCTCCACAATCTTCATGATGGCTGACCTGTCCAAACAGGAAAGTGGTCGAGAAATCTCAATTTTCACAATATTCATTTGACTCTATGTTTTTATGTTATCTAAACCTATGTGAGATGTTTATTTATTTCTATGCAGAGACTATTTCAATGTTATGGCTATGTGAGCTCAGTTTAATGATAGTACTGCTGCACGGTGATGTAATTTACCCATTTTTAACATATTTATGTTATTTCTACCCTTTACTTGCTTATGTTACGTAGCCATTTTAATGTGTAGTGTAGAAAATAAGTTTGAAGGGGGAAATTATAAAAATTCATGCCTAAAAGTAATGTTAAATATCTTGGTAGAATTAACTTGTATTCATTATAATTTAATATTCAAAAGAAATAAAAAAAAAATGATGCAAATATTCATTAGGATTAAAATTATTGATTAATCCATTAATAACTGACCTTTTACTACCATTAATAATTAAACATTTATACAAATTGACTACATATAAAATTAATTCATCAAATATATAAAATTTAATAAATATCAATCCAAATAATTTAATTTTAATTATTATATTTTGAATTAAAATTAGGACATAATTGTGTATTTGACTTAAAGAAATTTGTATTCAAAATCATTGAGGTAAAGCTTAACTAGATATACTAATTCTCATTAAAAGAAAAGAGAAATAAATGACTAGATTCTACAGATAAAAATTTGATGCCCTTGAAGAGAAGTTTGATGTTAAGTTATAGATCTCAAATTGGTATCAATCTAGTTTTCTAAAAGTTAAAGAATCAGAAGTTTCCTTAGTTAAAATTTAGAATATTATGTTCAAGAATATAATAACAAAATTAAGGGTAAGTTTGTTTTGGTAGTGGCTGCACGAAATTTCAGTTTAAAAGTTGCTGTTCAAAATCTGGCGTTTCAGGAGCAGTTGATCTGTTTGAAAAATACAAATGTCTGAATTACCTACCCCTCTGCTCATACTGTATAGAATTCATAGTTTTTAAATATATAGAAATTAGGTTGTATGTATATGACAAAAAATTATTACAGTTTAGGTGTGAGATAAGTAAAACTGTATAAGAATAGGGTTCTATGTATGTAAATTTTTGTTTATTTTATTTTATTTTTAAGTATGTGCTTATATTATTTTTTATCATGCATTTGTTTTTATTTTTATAATTTTATATTATAATAATTTGATTCCTTTAAAATTTGTTAAGCTGTTTATAATTTAGTTCTTATGTAACGCCCAAACTTTAAAATGTGTTAATTGTTATAATTAAGTAACTTATTTTTATATCATTAATCATTTGATTCTTGTTGACCTCATTTTCAGTGAGGTCTTAGTCTCTTTCTCCTAAAACTTAGGATCTAGCTTTAGGAATTTCTTATTGACCATTCTAGCAAACTAGTAATTTAACCCACCTCACATAGAACTTCGAACCACTTCTTGACTCATTTTTGTGAAAATCTCTCATGAGTGGTTCCAAGCACTCATCTTCTAGTTGCAATGGCTAAAGACCAGCACGTGGAGGGTCCGAAAATGAGTTCTCATAGGATCAAAAGACCCTAAATGAACCCTTCGTGGCTTGGCTACGCAAACACCACAAGTGGATTGGCTACGCAAACACCACAAGTGGATTGGCTACGCAAACACCACAACACTCTCACACATTGCACCATCAAACTAAACCAAATCAATTTTCAAAATGACCCTTCATAAACCTAAAATTCGAAGAAAATTAAATTTGACACATTTTTTATCGGATCATCGGCGAACTTCTCTGGACGACCCCGGATGATGAAACAAGCCGCGTGAGTGCATTCAGGACGTCGACTTTAGCTAGGAAAAACACCTATATTACTATAATTCCGCATGCGAGCAAATGACACGAAAATCAATGCAAATAATTAATTAATTAGGGGGTGCGGGTCTAGGCTCAACCTAGGTTCAATTTGGGCTGGACACGGGCTAAACAATTTCAAATTTCAAATTTTCAAAATTCAATTGAGCCACTTAATCTCACCTTAATTAAATGTAATTAGGAGTTAAGATTTTTCAATGGAGCCGCTGCATGAATGGAATCCATTTAATTTCCCGCCTAATTTCGCTTAATGCCGCTTTAATGATTACAACTATAAAATTCGACGAGCTTCACCTTCCTGGCATTCGACCCCTCTGCTCGCCTTCTCTCCTCGGCACAAAAGCCCCCTTCTTCGCCTGCTCACCTCTTTACTGCATCGAAGCCCTCGGTTCCTCTCGATCCCACCGTTGCACCGAAGCCCTCGACTCCTCTCGATCCTGCCTCTGCATCGAAGCCTCCCTCTCGATCCCACCTATGTTCCGAAACTCTCACTCGACTTCCTCCTTCACACCAAAGCCCTCTGCTCCTCTCGCTCGACCCCGCCTCCTTTTTCTCTCGACAGAAACCCACTCGCCTCCTTCCTCTTCTACACCGAAGCCTCTCCGCCTCCCTCTTCCTCATACAGAAGAAAATCTCACTCGCACTGAAGCCACAACTTGCCCTTCCTCACTCGACCAAAGATCTCCCTTGCCCCTTTCTCCTCTCGATCCCGCCTCCTGCGCCAAAACTCCCGCTCGGCTCCTCCCTCTCGATCAAAACCACCACTCGTCTGCTTCGCCTCCACTCTCCCGACCGAACACCTCTCCCGACCGAACACCTCTCCCATTTGATCGAAGCCCTCAAAACTTTGACTCCCACATCCCTTTTTTGCCCGAAACCTTCGCCTGCTTCACTTCCTCTATCTGCCCACAAACATTGCTTTTCCGATTGCAATCCGAGTGGAGCTTGCTAGGAGGCAACGACGGGATTGCGACGTACGGAGACCCGAAATTGGGATTTTTCTGCTTCTGTTAAGCTTTACGACACCCTGACGAAAACCCACACTGGTGCTCTCTTTCACGAGAACCAGAATTTCACTCGTCTGAGTTGAAGCCACCTTATTGTTCTTCTCTCGCCGCACAATTCAAATCATAAAAAAAGAATTAGTTCCTGTTTCTGTTATCTCATATTTGCCGATTTATTTACCTGCGATTTTATCATGATCTGTAATTTTACTATGCATCTAGATCTGTACGCTCCCGACATGCTATGATTAATCATATGTATCAAACTGTCAGCTAACAAATTGAATCATTGTTGTCCCATTTGTTTCTTTATACTGGCTTTCTCTTTATAATTATAGTTATTTGATAGAAATTTGAATAATTCGGTCAGAGTTTTACCTAATTTTAGTTTTTACCATGTGAGCCTACATGATAAAATCATGATTACACGAAGGAATGTGTTATACTTTGAAATTTCTGTCAATTTCATAAAGCCAGGATATAATCATTCTTTAGTCATCGATTTGCCCCCATTAGAATGTGATTCTATAGCATCTTTCTCAACTACCAATACGCATTTTGTATAAGATTTATGATGTCGCAGAAGACTCGTGGATGAGAACTTTGTAAGAGAATTGTCTATTTGAAAGACCAGACAAATTGGTGTTCAGATCTGGGCATGCATTTTTACATATTAAAGTTGGAGAAACTCACCCAAGTGCCACACAAATCTTATGTATTCACATATCTAACACTTGAAATTATGGCCCGAAGTTAATTATTATTATTATTATTATTATTTTTTGAGTTTTCATTGTATTTACATGTCACATGTGCCGAATTTCAAATTATACAAATTTTCATTATAGTTACACTAAGACTTGAAATCATATGCGACGAAGTTCTGATTTTCTAAAAAAAGAAAAAAGTGAAAAGAAAACTTGCAAATGTTAATCTTGTGTACTGTTTTAATGCTCTTTGGAAGCTTGTAAATTCTTTTCTTGGAGTTGGTTAAATGCCTATTTTGAGCGGGTTAAATGCTGTTTTTGGGGTTGGTTAAGTGCTGATTTGGAGAGACTTGAACACTGTTTTGAGACACATTTAAGGGTTTTTTTGGAGTGTTTTGGGCTGGTTTCGAAGTAGCTTGGGCACTATTTTGGGTATTTTTTTTAACACTGCTTTTGGTTTTGCCCCCTTATGCTTTGATTTTTGGAAGTGGGACGTCTTCTCCTTGCTTTTGTTTTATTTCACTTGTTAAATGGTTAAGTCAAAAATAATAATTTATGATTTAATTATTTGGAAAACACTTAAAAGATATTTGAGGATTATTTGGAAAACACTTAATTGAGGGTAAAACATCTTAAATCACTTCAAACACAAGTTAAAGTGTAGGCTTCTTAGATTTTATGAGCACACCCTAGAAGGTAATTCATCTACCTAATTTTCGAATAAATGATGAAACTAGGCATTTGACCTTAACTCACCAATTGATTAAAATACTAAACATGAGGATGTACCAAGATGTGGTTCATGACTTCCTTAATTAAATCAAACAGTGAAATTTCCGTCATGATTTAACCTATAGTGGAACCCAATGCATCGGTATTTGAGCTTGAACATTACACTCAAATCCTCTTGGTAATTGGAGACATTTGTTAATGCCACCCACATATGGATCACCAGATTAGAATAAGTTTAGGGTCTAGGTGGCGAGGGCGATGACGAGATTATTTTTGTATGCTTAAACGAGTGATACGACGTGAAATTATTAGAATAATATCTTCTACCCCAAGAACCTTTAATAAGGGAGAGAAAATGACTGATGATAATATTTGTCGATTCTTGATGGGATTGTTGCCCCAGACGCTCTTAGGTTGCCAATAGTCCTAACTCTATTAAAGTGATTAGCCTGTGGATTATACTACTTTACAAAATATTAAAAAAATAAAACAAAATCTCTTTTGCTTGTTAAAAAGAACTCTGCATAAAAAACTTAAATAATTTTTATGAAAACTTATAAAAGTCCATGATTAGTCATTTGGATTGAGGTTAAGGACTGCCCTCCGTAGATTGTTGTTTTGGTAGCTCTTGTTCAAGGTCGGGAAGCACACAATTTGACTTTTGAGCCTCCACCTTTACCGATGTCTTATACCTAGTCTTGTTTTTCCATATGTGACCACGAGTTTTGCTTTGCTTATTCGTGTTACAACTCGTTTTGCTATTTTTTACACTAGAATTCCTGTTTTATTTCTTTTTCTGCAATTTATTTAAATTCCATACAAATTATATTATTCTTTATGAACAAGCCATGTAGCGGTAGCAGAAACTCATGTACGCATTTTATTTTATGCACTGTAGTTCCTTTATTTAATTCACAATATTTTCTTACCTACACTTATTTACTTTACACGCAAAACCAAAACAACAACAACAAACCTGAAACATTGAAACATACCTGGTCAAACCTCAAACCCTTAAACCTTAGAGCTACTACTACAACAGGAGACTCAGAGCCAACTTTGTGGGCAGCACTGCGAGAAACTTGGATCAAGCAACAAGAGGATCTTCTTCGGCAATCTCTCTGCTTAGTCTAAGGTAGCTCGCCAAGCGAGACGCAAATCCTCATACCCTATTTGGGCTCCTGTGCAACTATGTTGCAGTACGATATAAGTCCTAACTCAACTTAGGTTCTGAGGTTGTCGTTCGGTACGACATAAACCCTCTTATCTTTGCGGGCTATTTGCATAATCAGATATTATGCAAATATAAGTCCAAAATAATAGTGAGTCTCAACATCTAATTTAGCCACATTGTGTGAAAAATTTAGAGAGCAGGACACCTCGACGCTAAAGGGCAAACATTCTCACGCTAGAGTCTAGCGCTTCAGTGTCATAATGCCTCGATGGGCTAATTTGACAATTCGGAACCACGAAATGCGGCACCCATGCCAGCTTTGATGAACCTTTATCGAACACTCTGACGTTATCTAGCCAGCACTGTCGCGCCCCTGCACCGACTAGGGTGGTTTGGGTGGCGTATTGACAGTTTGACCAAAGATGATGCATAAAAACTTTGAAATAAAACTGAAAAGTTCTTTCAGACACTCTTTGAACACGGGGGAAGAACTCTAGGAGGATTTTATGTAAGAATTGTGTAAGAGTCGTAAGGAGTGATTGTGATCGAGAGTTGTCACTTCTTTTTGTGTTAGAAATGGAGTGATTGTAATCAAGCAAGGAATGAATTTCTGATGGTGATCAAGTTTTGGTAACAAGGAATGCTTTCTATCGGGTTTTTATGCCAAACTATTGTATCTTGGTTTGATTTAGTGATTGCAAGTCATGTTTTTAGTTAAATTCATGCATAACACTTGAAATCTCTCTCCCTTGGATTGAAATTTTTTAAAATGTAGAAAGATTCATATTAGATATATGCACACTTAAATAACATCTTAAATAACATCGTCTCCAAAAGCATGATTAAACACTTAAATAACATCTTCAATAACATCTTCTCCAAACCTCAGCCACACAGTAGGATAGTTTGGGAAGTCATTGAGGGCTCCCCTCAGGATTTGTGACAACCTCTACCGTTTCCTTTCTTCGACTCCTAATAATAACTATTCTCACTTGAGTCACTCCAACTTCTTTTTCCACGTCCTACCGTGAAAAATCTTAATTTCTTGAAGACTAGCACCTCTGATCATTATCGAAAGTTTTTTAAGTGACCCGAGTCATTTGAGATATAATTAACTATAGGGGCTTGCCTCCATAGGGAACTTGAAACCCTGATAAAATAAATTGTATTTAATCTTTATACGACCATACATAAAAAACTCGCAGACCAAACAAATGTCACAAATTTCTTAGTTTGTATGAGTGGGTCCATCGCTGAGGCATACACTTATATTTTGTGAAGATGTAATATTCGCGGTATCGGGCACGATTATATAAAATATTGGACGAATGTGATCCATTAGACATCATTTTTTTTCAGAAATTAAAACACTACTTTCAAAACCAAAACTATATACCTGTTGACCTCAATTTTCGTGAGGTCTAGTATTCCTCGTAGGAGTTAGGATCTAGCCTTAGGGGTCTTCCTGCGACTATCTTAGAACCTTAGAAGTGGTGCCCGCCTCGTTTT
>NW_018164708.1:294762-295197 GCF_001263595.1 Phalaenopsis equestris | reverse complement strand
GCGTGTGCGGTATCGACTTCTAACACTTAGAAGGATGAAACCGACATGAGGAAACCCAAAATGGATTCCTATAGGACCTTCCCGAGCCGTAGGGTGGCCTTCTGCACAATTCGCCCTCCTACGCGCACCAGCTTCGCAATTCGGAGAGTTGACGTGTCCGATCGCCGCAATTCCCATTGCCTCCACCGTTATTTGCCGAGGGCTCGAGTTAACCACTTGTGACGATCGATCGCGGGTCAATATTTGGTGAAATTTGAATTCCGACGCGTTTTGACCCGATTGTCGACGATGTCGTCCGAGCGACCCCGGATGACGAAATGGACTGCGCCAACGCGTCCGGAACGTCGATTTTGCCCGGGGAGGACACCCATTTTGTCGCGTCATCGCGCGCGAATAAATCGTTTAATTAATATATATATATATATATATATATAT
>NW_018164708.1:276897-288828 GCF_001263595.1 Phalaenopsis equestris | reverse complement strand
TATATATATATATATACGTAAATTAAAAAGTCCTTCCGAAGCGGGCAACGGGATTTCGATTCCGGCGACCGACAGCTTCTTACGGGCGACCCCCAAACCTTTTAAAAAAAAAAAAACTCTCTTTTCCCCCTTTCTTTTAAGCGCTGACAATACCTCTTATACTAAATTGACAAAATTATTTAAAAAAAAAAGTTAGACCCACAATTCCTTGCAGCCAAGCATTCCACACGGGTAAATTTGGGAATTGGCCATGAACATGGGATGCTGGACGCGGGAAGCAGCTTGACAGCTGCAGTCTGGACCCTTCATCAAATTTGTGCCGCTGGACAGCTTGACAGCTGCAGTCTCAAACACTAGAATTTTGGAAATTGGTTTTGAAAGCGGGCTGAAAAGCTGAAATAAACACGCCCTAAAATTATTCGATTGATAATTACAATTGAATTATATATGTTTGAATTAAAATTATTTATGTCAGATATACATAAGTGATTTAAGGATATATATGTTTAAGAATATTAATATTAGTAATATTAAGTATTATGTTTTAATAATAATTTAATCTTAAAATGATATATGTGCTTTTTTATATATCTATTTATTTTATTACTAAAGAACAGTATAATCCTAAGGCAAGGTTTATCATGAGTTTCAAAAAGTTTAAATTTAGGTATTGAATTATTTGAGGGCAAGTAATGTTAAAGTTTGGAAGAATTTGACGTGTATAAAATGTGTAGTGTTATATAGTGTGCTTACTGCATTAATTGTATCATTTTTATTTTTGTAGTGATCATAATTGGTATGTATATGTAGTATATAAAAAAAATGGAACCACTTTAAGCAAAATTCACCAAGTCGTATGGAGCGCCCCAACACCCTATAGTGAGTGCCTCAACATCTAATTTAGCCACATTGAGCGAAAAATTTAGAGAGCAGGACACCTCGGCGCTAGAGGGGAAACACTTCTGCGCTAGAGACTAGTGCTTCAGTGTCATAATGCCTCAATGGCCTAATTTGACAATCCGGAGCCACAAAATACAACACCCAAGCTAGCTCTGATGCACCTTTATCCAACAATTTGACGTTGTTTGGCCAGCACTGTCGCGCCCCTGCACCGACTAGGGTGGTTTGGGTGGCTTATTGACGGTTACGGTTCGACTAAGGATGATGCATAAAAACTCTGAAATAAGACTGAAAAGTTCTTTCAGACACTCTTGGAACACGGGGGAAGAACTCTAGGAGTATTTTATGTAAGAATTGTGTAAGAGTGGTAAGGAGTGATTGTGATCAAGTGTTTTCACTTCCTTTTGTGTAGTTGTCACTTCTTTTTGTGTTAGAAATGGAGTGATTGTAATCAAGGAATGAATTTCTGATGGTGATCAAGTTTTGGTAACAAGGAATGCTTTCTATCGGGTTTTTATGCCAAACTCTTGTATCTCAGACTCAATTAATTAATCCAGCTGGAGCTTAAGCCGAAAGTTGCTTGAGATCGACATCTCGTTTATACCCTTAGTGGTGTGGGTGAACCTACCACTTTTAGATTTTTACTAATTTTTTTAATATCATATAATACATTAAAATAATAATAAGTTAATATTAAATATATTTTAATTTAATAATTACCTTTATAATAGTTTAACAAAAATAAATTTAAATAGAGGAAGTTTTAAACTTAAATACGTGCCACTCAATGATTTTTTATTTTGTCATTTCTCCACTTAAATTTTGGTTCCAGCAACTTGAATGCTTGCCACTCCATGATTTTTTATTTTGCCACTCATCTACTTAAATTTTTGTTCCAACACTATTCTCAAGTGTTTATTGTACTTGCTCTTGCTGAATGATTTTTGGTTGTAGATCTTACTTGCACGCACTATTGGCTACCTTAGTCTTTGTTGTTGCTGTAAAAGTACCTGATCATTTTTTCCAATCTTGTGCAGATACTGCCAGTCATGCTTGATGTAGGTACCAACAACCAAAAGCTTCTAGAAGATAATCTTTGTGAGTGAAATCTATTTTTAAATATAACATTCATGGCAAATGATCTTCATTTTGAACTGCATGCCTTTTCTGGTTCATTTTAGTTTTTTTCCTTTATTTCGGAGATATATTCTGAATTTTACTTGCATCTGTTTGATACCAGAACTTCAGTTATTGAAAATTTAAAAGATAGAACACATCCTTACCCATATAAGCCTAAAATACACAAAAAAATGCGTTATTGCATGCACATGTAGTTGAAATCTCTGTTGATATTAGTATACTATTGTTTTCTGTCTTTTGTTTGACTTCAAACACTAACCAAAGAATGTAAAGAAGCCTATACTTGCAGCAAAATTGTTTTTTACTATCTTGGTTAACTTCTTGTACTTATTGCCTTTTTAAACATTTTCATGTGTCAAGCTATAGAGGCCATATTTACTAGTATTAAATCTAGGCAACAGTTGGTTGCTTATTCTTATATGTTAAGAATCTCATTATGCTTCTCTCAATTTGTTATTATCCCGTTTAAGAAAGTGCAAGGCTTTTCTTATAATGTTACACTTGTATCTCTATAACATGGAGATTGAGCAGACCGTGATTGTCATTTGTGTGCCTTTTGGGTTATTAATTCTAGGTTTAGTTTAGCAACTAATATACTAAAAAAGGCTTCTTTTGAATGATTTCTCATGCTTAAAGTTTGAAGGCTTAAGCTTAAGCTTCCTTTTTTAATTTTGTTATTTTTATTCTAAGAAAGATAAAGAATTAAACATTATAAATAGAAATATTCTTGGAATATATGTTATTCCCTTCACTAAGTTATTGAATTCCCTTCTCATCACTTTTAAATTCTACATCTTACTTATTGGGGTCCATCTCTCTCTTTCTTTTCTTTAACCTCCTTCACTTGCACTTTCTTCCCCTCTTTCAATTTGGAGACCCCAACACAATGCATCAGAGGGTTGGGACATTTTGTGGTTTTCGTTCATGTTCTCCTCATCTGTCCACTATCACTTTATTGCTTTGAACTTGCAAAACACGCCTCAACCCAAGAATTGAGTTGATATTTGATGGTAGGGAGTTATTGTTAATACACCACCACAACTTCTCATCCTTCCTTCATCCCTCTCCCTCATGTTATCCCTCCCCTTTATATTAAATTTTGTTTTGATTCGTTAAAAGGTGACATCATGATTCATATGCTTATGATTGATATAAACACTTGACAAAATTTATACTGAAGGATCAAATGCAATATAATAAAGAAGCAAAGGGCCAAAAAGCTAGGCTGTGAAAGAAAAAGATCAAAATTTTCTCTTAAAAATTTATTGGGACTAGATTTTGTTTCACCTCTCATCTTCAGGTATTCAGTTTTCACAGCACTCGAGAACTATTTATACTATATCATAACACAGATTTTCATGCGGGAATAATTACTTTCGTTTATTTCCACATATTGCTAGATTTAGGACTACGGCAACCCAGGCTTGAAGGAGATGAATATTTATCCATAGTTGATGAGTTCATGGAAGCTGCATATTCACGCTGGCCAAATGTGATTGTGCAGGTAAATTTCTTTCGTTGGCCGTAGTTTATGATTTATTGGTTATGCTCATGCTACTTAACTCTCTCAATAAATTCCAGTTTGAAGACTTCCAGATGAAATGGGCTTTTGAAACACTTGAGCGTTATCGCAAAAGATTTTGCATGTTCAATGATGATGTGCAGGTTATTCTGCCCTTCGATATCTAACTTAAGTTTTTTTTTGGGGTCATTTACATACATGCCACCTACTTCATATGCATTTACATATCTAAAACCTAAACATAGCCTTTTACGTTTTTGAGGGCATTTAGACAGCATTAATATTGATTTCACATAAAACAATACGGCCATTTTAACTTTTAAAAAATGAAATACTCCTTTTCATGCGTAAGTAAGGTGGTGTGTATGTAAAATTTAAAGTTTTGGTGTTAGATATGTAAATAAATAGGAATTGAGTGGAATTTATGTAAATCTTTCTTTATTTTTTTCAATTTTCAATTGTGATGGCTAGCAGTGATGCCAGATTGTTAAGTTCACTTATGAATGTATCAATTCCACTTATCATCACATATATTTTTAAGTGTATAGGGAACTGCTGGTGTTGCTTTAGCTGGCCTACTTGGTGCTGTAAGGGCACAAGGTCGACCTCTCAAGGACTTCGTAAATCAGAAGATTGTTGTGGCAGGAGCTGGAAGGTACTTCACAGTCTCCATGATTTTTGTTGGAAGCACTGTCTAAAGTTTGCAAAAGTTCCTGAAGATATGCCAATTAGTCAATCAAGTCAACCTTTCATAAGAGCCTTTCCAATTAGGATTTAGCATTCCGTCGGTTTGGATGCATCGGTTTTCAAATTAGTCAAACTAATTGCATCTTAAATCCGATATCTAAAATACTGAGCCAATCAAATTTTGATAAAACTAAACACCGAACCAAAATTTAATTCGGTTTAAATAGTTTGGTTATGAACAGACTGAAATTTAGTTTTAGTTAGAGTCCGGTTTTGAACAAACATTAACCATTACATAAAAGTCGATTTAATTTCATAAATCCTCCATTTAATTTCAATTCTTTTGCTTTTTCGATTTTTTTAGTTAAATAAAAACTATAATAAAACCAATAACCGAATAACAATTTTTTAAGTTTTAAAAATAAAAAAATCAAAATATATTTTTGAAACCGAACTTAATCAATCAAATTTGTTCGGATCGGCTTGGTTTTTTAAGTTTTGACCAAATAACACACACACCTATTTCCAAATGTTTTCCAAATGTTCAGTGCAGGGATTGGCGTACTTAAAATGGCCAAGCAAGCAATGGAGAGAATGCATGGAGGCAATGCAAATGTAGAAGCAAGCCGCCAATTCTGGGTTCTTGATAAACATGTATGCCAGGCTTGCCAGCTTTAGTGCATTGTAATTCTTCAATAGTATATTCCATATTTATACAAGTAAAGCTATATGGCAAATTGTTTATTTGAGAGTTATATACCCTTTCCTTGAGGCTTATTTTTGTAGAAATGGATGATTGAGAGAGAAAATTAACTCGAATCATCTATTTCTTTTTGGATTAAATCAATTCAAATTCAATTTATCTCAAGTAATCGAGAACAGGACATTGGATGGTAGATGGCTTTTTGGCAGCTTAGATGGCATTTGATTTAATGAGTTTTATGAAGATCAAATAAAGAAACCTGAAACTGTCATGTGCTAATCATTATGATCTTCTTCTTTTTTTTTTTTCTTTTTTAGTTGGAAACTGTGAGTTTAAACTATTACTACTTAATTCTGTAGCCAGCAACACGAGAACTGTGACGAAAATCACAACCTTATGTATAGCTTTCGAGATGCTTATCATATTAGAGTTGAGATTATTTGATCAGCAAATATGGCCTGCCTTAGATGTTTTGTATTAGAATATTTTGTATGATACATTTGTTAATTTATGATTTCCGCAGGGTCTTATCACAAAAGAACGGAATTACATTGATCCCGCTGCTGTTTCTTTTGCCAGAGGCACTGGTCCAGGTGAGGTTGAGGGACTCAAGGAAGGGGCTAGCCTCGTAGAAGTGGTAAGGACTAGCTTGAAAATAATTTCTCTGGGGCACAGGCGCCTGATATATATTAACTCTGGACATTAATAAAGTTTCATCTCTATGAGGACTCTCTGAGCCATCTAAACTATTTTTTTATTTTTTTATGACCATAAACTATTTTATACCTAATAGAATAATTCTTTCGGATGAAATTTTCATGGTTTTTTTTCTCCATATGGATCAGGTTAGAAAGGTGAAACCTGATGTGCTTTTGGGATTGTCAGGAGTTGGGGGTATATTTGATGAGGAGGTATGCCAACAATTGTAATCCTTAATTGCATTTTACTTTTGATTTGTTGGAATAAAACTGAATTTTGTTTATCTTATTTATGCAATTTATTATTCCTTACGCACATCTAATAAGAAATGGCATATTAATAATCCAACTGAAAGGCCACTCCGAATTAATTGATTAAATCTATATTTACTGAACCAGTTAATGTCTTTAGTTATTGACTTGATGATACATCCATCAAATCTGATACTAATTTGATGCGGAGCATTTCAGTATTAGCTCTTCTTAAATACAGTTAGTATGATGTATAGTATGATTATATGCCATGTAAAACTGAGAATTTGTAGATCTCAGGTTACCCTATTAAGTCTACAACTCTAAATATAACTGTACAATACTTTAGTTTAAAAATAACTGATGATGACATGATCAAAATAATATGAGATTTTTAGCAATGAATTGAAAACATGCAAAATACCTGATCAAATTGAATTTAATTTCTGTAAGTTAGATTTTTGACTATTCACTTTTTTATTCAAAATAAGTGCACTATAGAAAGCATTATCACATATTGTTGATGAATAGGACAAGTATTATCAAAATGTAAAAAATTAAGCCTCATGCCAGTACGAGATGACTTTTCTTGGAGATAGGTAGTTGCATGTGTACAGCATTCGAAATAACCCATTCAACTTGTACGCGTAAGATTGAAAATTAAAAGAGATTCTGTTTGAGTCAAAGTTCTTAATTACATTCTTTAAAATCACCAAGTGTCAGTTACGAATAACTTGAAATATTAGATATGATTGTTATAATATCAATCTCAATTGAAGTTTAAATTAATTCCAAATGATAAATTCTCAATTTATTTTTAAATATCCTAATTTGCTTAACAATGATGGGCACAAGCCCTTTATATCACTTTTCTCCTTTGTCCTAAAAAACACAATTTTTAAAGGTTTACATGACCGCACTTCAAGGATTCACTCGCAATCTTTCACTGAACCTACACTTTGTTAATTTTTAAGGGAAATTTACATACATGCCACAATTCTTATATATTTACCTATCTTACACCCAAAGTTTGATATTTATGCTTGTAACGCCTTGGTGTTATAAATCTATGCATGAAAAGTTTCCTTTTAAAAAAATAGTGATGGTGATATTTTTTATGTAATACGAAACCTTTAAGTGGCATGCATGTAACTATGAATGTTTAGGTGTTAAGAGATGTAAATACACAAGAATTGTGTGGTGTGTCTGTAAATGCCCCAAAATTTAAAACTTCAATGATAAATTTAGAACTCCACTACCATAAGCTATATCTGACAATGGTAATCTTCCGACATCGTTAGGCTGCATTGAAATCGCTGCTTGATTTTATACTTCCATTGAAAATGACAAGAACATTTTCATCACCTATGCTTGCTATATGTGATATCTATAATAAACACTAATTCACAGGAATATCACAATTCACTATTTAAAATTTCACTTCTCTGGCAATGTCGCAGGTGATCTCTAGATTTGATCCATGTAATGAGTGCCCAATTGCTTCTGTTTAGATGTCATTACCACACTTATATGCTCACCTATTTGATCAATCTATTGATATTTATACTGTTGGGCCATTAAGAACTTTACTTGCTAAGGTTTTTGTTGTAAGTTTAAAATTTCTCAACTCTATTTGGAGGAGAATGAGTATTAGCAAAGAATGGTTGTTAAATCTATTCCAAAATTCTCTTATCATTGCCATTATTTAGATGAGTTTTCTCTTTGCAAACGAGTTAGGGTAAGGAAGGACAATAATCAACATATAAATACTGACATTAACACTAAGGAAGGAACTTTCCTTAAAATGTTCTTAGAAAGAAAAAGAAGCACAATCCCTTCTTCACTAGATTCACTATGAATTATCTGGATAATAATGGTCTATCTGAGCGGGAAACTAAAAATTCTGCTCCCTATTTCTTCGTCACTTTATATCATGTCTTCTGGGACTAAGGTTCCCACTATATGTATTTTCATCTTTGTTATGAAAGTATAATTTACTTTTGCTTAAAAAAAGGCATGTTTTAATGAATAATCTAACAGGTCCTCAGGGCCTTGCAAGCTTCCGAGTCACCTCGGCCTGCAATATTTGCAATGTCAAATCCTACATCAAATGGTCTCTTTTGCTTGAACCTCTGAAAATACATAAAAGTTAAAGGATTTCAATGACTAAATAATAACATTCTGCATCTTTATTTAACGTCTCAGCTGAGTGCACGCCCACAGATGCATTCAAATACGCCGGAGAAAACATAATTTTTGCTAGCGGGAGCCCATTCGATGATGTTAAACTTGGTTCGTCATCTTTCTCGTTACATTTGCCATTTAATGTCATTGAACATCACGATTAATGAGGTTTTATCAGCAGGGGATGGAAAAGTAGGGTATGTGAATCAAGCAAATAACATGTACTTGTTCCCTGGGTATGTAGTGGCCTGTCTGGTAAACTGTATGGCATAGAAATGAGTATGAGTCTGCTGATAAATTGCTTCATATTAACTTCAGAATTGGTTTAGGAGCACTTCTTTCGGGTGCTCACCTTATTTCCGATGGCATGCTTCAAGCTGCAGCTGAATGGTAAGTCATGATCCTTTATTAATTCAAAATGCAAAAACTGAGCCAGTTAATCAGAATGTCAAAATAGTACCCCCGATTTTTTTGCATATCATTTCAGTCTCAGAGTATATAAAAATGTCAATTTAGTCGTCAGACTCTTAATGTGGATTGAAATAGTCCCCACGGAGTACTATTTCATCCCCAACTTAAAAGTTTTGGAGACTAATTTAAAGCTCATAAATTTTGGAATTAAAATAGCTCCATTAAACAGTCTGGGGACTGTTTTGGTACTTTACTCGCACGTTAAATAACCAATCTCATTTTCATTGTGCTGCTTTTCAATGGCAATGCAGCACAGATTATCTGAGTATGGGACTAATGGGTAATGCGTTGACAGTGAAGTCGGGAAAAAAACAATCTTTCATTATTTGACTGCAATATAATTTTGATTTCCACAAAGATGGTTTTTTTTAAGATTCCATTTTATTATATATGTATATTTTTGCATCACATCAAGACTAATAACATAATTTTGTCGCAACCAGTTTGGCCTCGTACATGACTGAAGAAGATATTCATAAAGGCATTCTTTTCCCTTCTATTTCAAGGTAATAAGAGCGCTTCTTGAGCCATTTATTTTAATGTCATTTAGTACTTCATTGCATTTTATTTTTGTTTATTTAATACTAAAAATGAGAAAAGTGTCAAGATACTCCGACCTATTTTTGATTTTCTCAATGGTTTGATCTTGATTCGCATGGATGAATCGGTTTGATGGTTTGAAAAAAATCAAACTAGTTTTGTAAATGTCAATGTTTCAAGGGATGTGTATGTAATTTTCCCATGTTTCATGCCTGCATTTGGGCATATTGCTTGATAATGCTGTGTATATCACAGCATTCGACACATTACAACGCACGTTGGGGCAGCTGTACTCCGTGCTGCTGTTGCTGAAGATCTTGCTGAAGGCCAGGGTGATGTGGGCATCAAAGAACTAATGCAAATGTCTCAGGTATTTCTTTTTAGAGAAATTTACATGCCTAGCACACAATTCTGTTGTATTTACATATCTCACACCTACCTAAACTTTCCTATTTACATACATAACACTGATGTTTTAAAACTATGCATGAGAAGCTGTATTTCACTCTTAAAAAGTGGTAATATTGCTAATTTTGATGTAATATCAAATATTTGAATGTTATCTATTTAAATATGAAAATTTAGGTGTGAAATATGCAAATACATAAGAATTGAGTGTTTGTTTCTTTCATTTTTATGTGTTTTCTAAATCATTTAATTTTCCAGGAGGAAACCATGGACTATGTTGCTCGCAGTATGTGGTACCCTGTCTATAGTCCTCTTGTTCATGAGAAATGAACTCCATATTTTTCTCCAGAAGAAATCATAATTATTCATTCTGGTAAGTATATTTTTCATAAAACATGAAACAATTTATAATCTCAGCATATCATTTGAAGAGTTGTTATGACACTGTTAACAATGATAAAAATGTTCCTTTTTTTTTTATTTTCTTCTAGTTGAAACTTCTTGATTTTATTATTGTTATTATTATTATTATTTTGTTTAAATTTTTCCTTTTGTTTTCATGTCCATCTACTCAAATTCTTAGCATTCAAATACAATCTTAGGGGTCCTTCAAGCCCCCCATGAAAGAGAATGGAGAAGTTTGGGTAAGCCACGACGACTTTTATATCCGTTGAATTTGCTTTGAAATGCGTGCAATATATTGTTAATTAGTTAATTAATTTTGTATTGCATTCACTCAAAAGTAATATTATAATGTTCGAGTTTGGCTCGTAATATTTTGATCTAAAATTTGAATTAGTGATCTCAAATTTAAACTACATGCTCGAGGATTAGGGTTATGCTCTACACCTTCTAGATTGGAAGAAAGATTGATAAGAGGGAACTTGGTCTAAACTTCTCACCATTATGAAACCAATATGGTACATAAAATGATCCCAAAGAGTAGTCATATTCTCCAATATATATATATATATATATAAAGAATGGCCGGAGGGAGATTCGAACTCGTGACCTGAGGGGACTTACGACCTTTAAAGAGACGGCAATACCAACAGGCCATGGCTTGCAAGGGCATGGTGCTATTTTGTTAATTTTAGAAGCAAATTTGACATCACTTATCATATAAATAGCTTATAGTAAATAAATTTAAATGTGAGTCTACCAATGAGGCATAATTTACCAAACACAAGTTTTGTATAGCAAAGTACACCTTAAATTTTGGAGAGAAACATTATAGTTATATTGACTAAAAATAAATAAATTTATTATCGGACGGTTCATATTGATTCCCCCGAATTGCATATCATATTTAGGCATTAAAATGATATTAGAATGCAATTAACTTGGACTCGTTGGATTACTTCCAACAATCAAATCAAGATAGCATCGAAATACTTGAACTTCAATTTTTACATGCATACCACCTTATCTATGCATAAAAAATGTAATTCAACTCTTAAAAGTTAAGATAATAATTTTTATTTGATATGAAAGATTTGGGTTGTTTAAATGTAATAAAAATTAAAATTAGGTGTTAATTATGTAAATACATAGAAATTGGGTATCTAAATGCCCTCTTTTTTTTTCTTTTCAGAGCTGTTACAAGTCTTTTTCAATTTATTTTTGCAATTAACTTGGACTCGTTGGATTACTTCCAACATCGAAATACTTGAACTTCAATTTTTACATGCATACCACCTTATCTATGCATAAAAAATGTAATTCAACTCTTAAAAGTTAAGATAATAATTTTTATTTGATATGAAAGATTTGGGTTGTTTAAATGTAATAAAAATTAAAATTAGGTGTTAATTATGTAAATACATAGAAATTGGGTATCTAAATGCCCTCTTTTTTTTTCTTTTCAGAGCTGTTACAAGTCTTTTTCAATTTATTTTTCACTTGGCTTCCTATCTCTGATAGATGGATGGTGGTCTCTACTGGTCAACAAATTAAAAATAAATAAAAATAATCAATAATAAATAAATAAATAGACCTTTGTAAACTTGGACTAAGTTACAATATCCATAATTCTCCTAATAAAAGTCTTCATTCAACTATTTCTTAAGACTGAATGGATGCTGCCAGCCATTGAAAATTCTAATGTGACATGAGCAAGGAATTACATAATTTAAAAAAAAATTACAGTTTGGAATAGTATTAGTGAGTTAAATTTAAGATGCATTTATATTTGTACCACATAAAATGTATTTTTGGGTCGGGTTTGGGTTGAGATTCACGCCATCATCACACATAAACTCAAACAACAACAGCAAAGCCTTAATCCCACTACGTGGGGTTGGCTACATGAATCTTTTTTCTCCATTGCGTCCTATTTAGTGTCATATTTTCATTTAGTTCTAGTGAATTAAGATCATTTTTAATACAATAAGCCCAAGTCTTCCTAGGTCTACCTCTGCCTTTCT